>NC_133658.1:481942486-482019986 GCF_037893015.1 Macrotis lagotis
ATAAGAAGCAAAACTAGCTTTAGTGGAGATTAATTTAAGAGAAAAAGAAAACTCATTTGAAGTCAGAGAAATTGTATTCAAATCTGGGTCTGTCACTAGTTAAATATGGACAAGTAATTTCCCCTCTCTGAGCCTCAGTTTTCTTGTCTGTTTAAGGGTGGTGAGGGTTGGGATCAATAATTATCTACTACTATCTAGTCTTAAATTCTATGCTTCACAACAATCATTAGCAAGACAGTTTCTGACAGGTCTATAATATTTTGGTTACTGAAAATGGAGTTGTGTAAAAGTTCTTAGGCACTAAAGAAATATTTTGTCCTTTGGAAAACTCTCTGCATTCTCCCTCAAAGTGAGAACTTGATAGTTTGCCAGGGAAAACAGGTGTAATGGTAATCCCAATTTAATTATGCTTTGGTCTGCTTGTTCTGTCTTCTCTCTTTACTCCTCCCCTAGTTGCTTAAGGCAGTGGCAATAGCAATGGCAAAACTTGGTCTAGGTAGTAAGGCAGACTTTGAATGAAATAAAGACAGTGAGTCTCTATGTTGCCTAGGAAATATATTAATAACTGCAGAACTGTCCTCTGAAAATTCTTTCTTTCAACTTGAAACCTTTGGTCTTTGGAAACCAAGAGATTCTACAGTACAGGCAATCTATTCTGGGACCTACTACTTACCAACAGACTTTACAGTATATCAATGATATAGTCAACCTTGAGAAGAAAAAAAGTGAATAATTCAAGATAGATAGCTGGATTTTTAATTGTGTATTCCATAGGTCTTTGCTTAGGTATAGAAAAAAAACACATGGCTAATTTTAATATATGAAATATCTCAAATATACAGTACAGTAAAGTACAGTAAACTCCATACAAGACTGGAGAAAATCAACTTAAAGGGATTCATGTATTTCTTTTGATTCAGGAGTAAGAACCATTTTGTCTAGACTAGAGACTGGTAACTGTGACTGGAATTATGTTTTGCAAGAGAGATGAGCATTCATATAAATAATATTCATTTATATTAGCACTGTGTTTTGGTCTGGAGTCTCATTGTTCTATGGAAGAAAAAAATGTTTTAACTGATTAAGATCTGTTCATGCTCTTAGAAAACAGAGGCAAAAGTAATATATTTATTTATTTATGGTTTATCAAAAGGGAGAGACTTGAAGGTACTGAGGAAATTTAGATGCTTACAACACTGAAAAGCTGAAAACAAAAAGTGAAGAGGTCAGAAGAAGCAAATGTGTATGATATAGTCTTACAATTTACTCATCTATTGAAAACCTAAGAATTCTTTAGCATTTCCTAGAAAACAAGGGATTATTATGTTTTTGTTTTCTGGAACTTAGATCAACTGGCAGTACTATGTAAAGTTATCATGAATATACATTATCTCATCTAATTATTTCCCACTGACATCCCTTCCTCTTCATTTTCATCTTATTACAGTGTTTCATAAAACTGCTTCATATTTTGAAAATTGGTCATTATTCAAACCATTTTGGGGATGCGGTAGAAGACTGGGAAAGATTTCCTTATTTCTAGGTTAAAGAGTTGTCAAGTGGATTTTTTTCCCCACCTTGGGGAACTTCAACTGGAAATCCTACCAACACAAAATTCCTTTTCTATTAGACTGTGCTTGGTATGTCTCTTATCATTATAGTTATAAATTGTGTCTTGACCAGTTGGTGAGCAGGAATCACTTACTTTATGAAAGTCTATGTTAATATAATAAAGCAAATCATAATACCCTGAAATTAAATTAACACTGTTGTATGCAGAACTATCTCTCTGCAATTCTAGGTTCCAGGACTGGGGGGATAATATATAGAAATTTACAGATAATGAATACACTTTACTTAATTCAATATATTCAGTCTACTTTTCACCAACTTTTTGTTAGAATACCAAGCAAGTTACAAATCCTATGCTTTGCTCACAGACAGCTAGAAAACCTTTATAAAAGAAGAAACTGGAAAAAGGAAAAAACAATTTATTTTACTAAAAATTCTTCAAATAGTTAACCAGTCCCTGAAAAACAATCATGCTTTATCTAAATACTCATTTTTCATTTTACTAGGAATATCTTTGATGTTTTTAAATTTCCATGCAAATAAAAATCACACTTTTACCAGCCCAGACATTTTATTTCTTCTGGTCTGTGCCACCCTTTCTATTTTACTTATAAAATTTATTCTTTTGACATTTACTTCCTTCCTTATCCAAGTTCTGCAGTAGGGACTATGTCCGTTTTTTTTTAATATCTTATGCTTTTACTCTCATTTTAATTCATTTGTAATGTGAAGGTCCACAGTGTTTTTGAAATACTCTGTTTTATTTAGGAAATCATTACCAAATGACAAGAATTTCACTTTAAAAGGGAGAGCATTTGATAAATGTCTTAAGAAATACTGGTAGTCAGAAACAAAGTCAGATAAAAATGCAAAATAAAGTTGAGTTCATCTTGTTCAAAGTACTTATAAATGTTAGAGTTCTCTTTGGGATGTTGTTTCTTGACTATTTAAAAAATATAAAATTCTTTTTCTTAGCCAAAGAATATATAGTTTGATTTTTATCAACTACACATCTTTATTTTTGTTTTGCTTTTTGAATTGGTACTAGTTTTAATTTAAGTAATATTCATTAATGATTGAGCATATTTTGGAGATGGAAGCCTCATTTCTCACCCACTGTAAAATAAAATTTGAAAGGGATGTGTGTATGGTGTGTACCCTGTTTTAGCAAGATGAAGAAGGTACTTTGTGATAACAAATGAGCAATCCTTTGCTCCATGGAACACTAGGCTAATTTCAAAGAAACTTGTTAACTACAATCTTCTGCTCTTTGCCTTTATGGTGATCTGGTCTTCCTTTGGTTCAAAAAGGAAAAATAAATACATATCTTTTGTTTTTTTTGGCAAGGCAATAGGGTTAAGTGACTCGCCCAAGGTCACACAGCTAGGTAATTATTAAGTGTCTGAGGCTAGATTTAAGCTCAGGTACTCCTGATTCCAGGGCTGGTGCTCTATCCACTGTGCCACCTAATTGCCCCTAAAATACATTTTAATAATACTTGTATTATCTATTTCTTAGATTTCAACAGATGAAGGATTTCGAAAATCATACTTTTTTTCCTTCTCAAAATAATATCTATGACTGATGTGCAACAGAGCAGACAAACAAACACACACAAATACAAAGACACACACACTCACTGACATACATATATCCTTCCTTGCTTTGCCACTTACTTGACATTTCATGATTACTGAACAACTATTAAGATTACAGAAACTTGATTGACTTTTTGCAATAGTTACAAAGAGAAATCCTGGGTCCCCTATCATACTGCAACTCACAATGAAGATCAAACTACAGAGTTGGTCTTTTCAGATTTTCAAATATTCCTAACCCAGAAATGTGACTCAGCACTAGTGGGAACTAGTACTTAGAATTGGAAAGAGAAAAGATAGATAAGGAAACTGTGGAGGAAACTACAATGCATCTGCCTGCAGGTTTTATAGATTTTTGTGGTGAACTGAATCAACAGCTATCCCAATCTCTAAAAATCCTTTTTAAATATCGCCAAACTAAGTGAAATTTAGTGAAAACTGCATATTGAAAAGCAACTAGATATTACCCACACACATATACCCCCCAGGCACATACATCTTAGTGAGGTCTTGTAATAATAATTATAGATAATGAGTTCTTTTTAATTAGGAATGAAACTGACCATAGTCCTCCTTTGCTACTGAATATTTGCCAATGTTGAAGAAAGGAAAAAAGTATGAAAACCTTTCAATCTTCACCACTACTGGTTATATTTAAAGATAGAGGTATCCAACCCAGTAGACCAGGTTAAAGAGCAGGAAAGAAGTTGGGAAAAAGACTCGAGAATATGAGTCCAGCTCTGAGATATCTATGTGAATCCGTCCTTTCCGCCATGAGCCTGATTTACACTCTTCATAGCAGCAGAAGAAGCTTTGACAGTCTTTGCCATCCAGACACTCATAGACACAAGTATCTTCAAATTCCTGCCAATACATGGAATTATTCAGAGGGATCACTGTAGGAGGTGGCCTCATATCCAGGACAGAATAGTTCTAGAAACAATTGATACCAAAAAAAGTCAGCATTAGAAGCAGTGCAAACATTAGGTGAATTAAGTAATCTATGCTTATGTTATAGAATGACCAGAGAGATAGTTTGAACATGGAAACCTGCATATTTATACATTGTGGACATATGTTCTTGATTAATCAGATGTTTGGAAAGCATTAGGACAATACCTAAATCTTTCATGTCCAGGGGATTGTTATGTGCTTATGATAGACAAATAGTATAGCATAGAGGATAAAAATTACATAGAAGTCAGGAAGACTTGGCTTCAAGTCTCTCCTCTATATCATATTGACTCTATGATTCTCAGAATTTATTAAGATCCCAGAACTCCTAGATAACTCTGTAAGACAAAGTTTCTCAATGGTTGCTGAATGATGTCAGTAGGCTTCCCTCTGCAATGAATTCAGGTATTCACATTCTTTTTTAAAATGTCTACAGAGATCCCTTAAAGTATGAACTCACAACTCATTTATTTTTCTAATTTGATGTGGGCTCTGAATTTCTTTTAAGTACCTGGATTTTTAGAAATTCTATGCATCCCAATGGCATTAAAAATAAAACAAAACAAAAAGCAAGTCAAATGACATAATGAAAATATTCAACTGTCAGAAATCCGAGAATGTCTGACAGGCATATGTATGGGCCAATTTATATAAGTTTGTATTTACAAGATCTGAACAAGGTATTAAATACTTTTGAAGAAAAATGAAAACAATGGGACAATATTTTTGATGTACTTTGGAAGAGAAAGATGGCTATCATTAGAACATAAGCTCCTTGAGGGTAAGGTCTGTTTTTGTATTTGTCTTACCAATGACTTGCAAGAGTCTAGCAAGAATAGGCACATAATAATTGTTTATTGAATTGAATTAATTCACCACACAATGGTTCATAACTGACCAATGAATGTTATTATTACTAGAACTTAAATATCTTCTAATAAAAATGTAAGAATAAAATAAAACAATAGGTAAAGAGCATAAAAGTAAGAATCTCAATTTCTGAATAATCATATATGATCAAAAAAAGTTAAAACTAAACATAGAAATTTGAACCAAAAACTTGGAGAAGTTATTCAGTGAAGAAGTAATATCTGTTATTATCAACTTTGCTTTCTCATTGTCAACATGTCAATAAGTTTTAGATTGTTAATGAAAATTCAATGCTGGTGGAATGTGAACTGGCCCAATTCATTTAAAAAACACTTTGGAATCATGAAAAATATTACTAAATTTTACATACCCTTTGATCAGAGATCTTACTTCTAAGTACTGATGCAATGAAATAACTAATACATTTAAGTATTCTTTGGCTTAAGTTACTTGCCCACAGCTAGGTGACTAATACATTTCAATAATTCCGTAGTAATTCATAAAAACAAAAAAGGTTTTTCAATAAAAATAAAGCTAGAATTATAATATATATACCCAACAGTTGGGAAATGAATTAAATGTTAGTATGAGATTATAATAGGATATTATTATGCTATAATAAAGAACAAATATGAAGAATTCTGAATAAGATGAGAAGATTGCTATGAAGTGATATATAATAAAGAAAGCATCCATCCATCTACAAAGATAAAGAAAATACTAAAAAAAGCAACATAAAGGCCAGTAACAATGTAGAGAACAAATATTGTTAAAATACAAATCTTTCTTATAAAAAGGATTATGGTATGTGAGTGGAAATACACACACATTTATATACATATGCATCTCAGTGACATATATATTAGTGACAATTTCTCTAGTAAGGTTATAACTATTAATTCTTTTAGAGCAATGTCTTTTTTCTGAATTTGCTCAAAAATATTTGTTGAGAAGTACATGCTACATCATTACAAAATATTTCCATGATAGCTGATGTGAAATGAAATATATTTATCTGATGTTTCTTCCTCAATTTGTTATAAATAGATTGAGAAAGGTATTTTTATATGACAGTGATAAAATTCTAAGCAAATGTTTGTTAAGCCTATTAAACGTCCTTCAAAGTATCCCTGAAAAAATATTGTTAAATTTCTATTATCAGTCATGGTCAACCATTAAAAGACAACAACTTTTTGGCATAGTACTATTGTAAGTTCAATGACTGAAGAACTGAAAAGGACTTGAGTTCCTTATTTTACCTGCCTATCCATTACCTAAAGTGAAAAACAAATAGTAGGAAGAAACAAAAGACTCATATTATCAACAAATGGAAAAAAGCATTCCAAAAATTGAAAACTGACTTTGTAATGAATTTTTTAATGTTCTAGTCAAGCTAATACTTCAAATTTGATAATTAATAAGTTAGAAAATAAATATTAAACTGACTTTTACTGAGCCATTAAAATGGCTTTTAATTTTTATTTGCCATAATAAACAAGAACTAATGAAATCATATTTTAACGTTTTCCTTACATTAAAACTATGTGATATGGTTTATATGGGGCTGATTTAACTGAAAAGCTTAGGCACATACCATGCAGAAAAAAAATACTTAAAGACTCAGAAAGTATAATGTTAAGAATTTTCTTGCCTGGAACAAGACAGAAGTAGGGTGAGAGGTCATTTAGATTTTTTCACAGGGAATTGGAGTCCTTCATTTAATTTTTTTTTCTATTTTTTCTATGTTTTTGGTCAGGGCCTTTGATTTTGTTTCAGTTTTGAGCATCTGGTGATGTCCAACTACTTTTTGGGTAATTTGAAAAAGCTTTTGCTATGATCAGTAACTTATCTTGACAAAATTATATTAGCTTCTGTCCTGCTTCATTTTATACTCCAAGGCCAAACTTGTATGTTTTTCTATTTATCTTGTAATACTTTAGTAGCCCAATCCCTTTTGATGAATGTGATAGGGTGTTATTTCTTTTTTCTTCTTTTTACATTTTTTTTTAACTCCAGTTACATACAAAAGCAAGTCTCAATATTTACTTCCAAAATTTGAGTTCCAAATTCTCTTCCTTCCTCCCATTCCACTCCTCCTAATGAGCAAGCCAGTTAAGATATTTGGTGTAGGTTAAATATGTGTAGCCATGAAACACATTATTACAATTGTCATGTAGTAAAAGTAAACATAATTCCCTCCATACACACACACACACACACACACACACACACACACACACACACACAAACACACACACAACTCAAGAAAAATAAAATGGGAAAAAAAGAGTGTGCTTGAGTCTATATTCAGATACCATCATCTTTTTTTAATCATAAATCCATCAAAGAAATCACTTCTTTTTTCTCAGTTACTATTGATTCAGTATTTTCCTCCATCCTATTCCCCCTCACCTCCATAAATTCTATTCTCTCTCTTGTTTTATCCTGTTCTTCCTCAAAAGTGTGTTGTATATGACTACTCTCTCCCACAAACTTCCCTCTCTTCTATCACCTATACCCCCCCGTCCTTCCCCCATTCCCTTTATCCCTTCTTTTTCCTTTCCTATTTTCCTTTAGGTAAGATAGATTTCTATACCCAATTGAGTGTGTCTGTTATTTCATTTGTGAGCCACTTATGATAAGAGTAAAGGCTCACTTACTCCTCTTCACCCTCTCCCTCTTCCCCATCATTGCAAAAGCTCTCTCTTACCTCTTTTATGTGAAATAACTTACCCCATCCTACCTCACCTTTTTCTTTCTTCCAGAACATTTTTTCTCACCCATTGACTCCATCTTTATGTTATGTTATACCTTCATATTCAGTACCCTCCTGTGTACCCTCACCCAGACTACCTTGGAAAACATAGAGGTTTTACTTTTGTCCTGTAACTTGAGTTCTGAGGAGTATACTAATAGTGAAGAACAGCATATATCTAGGAGTGGCAAGTTGACATTGTCCTAATGTTGAAGCTATCAAACTGATGAGAAGCTCAAAGGCGGAAGATTTGGGAGGAAAGGTCATACTAATAATAAATCCATTGAGAGGCAGGTTAGGATGTATCAGGTTGTCACATTTTATCACAATCAGGCTGGTGTTTGCCTGGCACTAATAGTGAATAAGCCTTGCTGATATGGGAGGAAGACAAACAATTCAAGACCAAGAGACTCTTACAGCAGTCAGACCATCAACAAATGTTCTGTTCCTATTAATCAGGCCATGAGGTGAAACAGTTCTTGTAAAAACAAGTGAGAAGGATATGTTACACAGTCCTTATTATAATAAACATTATTATGTAAGTCACTCCACCAATCACTTGGTTGGTTGGCATGGTCCTCTTTGATACTGAAGAATGATTAGCAGTATATTACCATAATGTTGAAACACTGGATTTGGTGGATTTGAGCCTTGGATTTGAGTGGATATCATGTCATTTTTGAAAGTATATTTCAGTACTTCTTTTTTGTTTCAACCTTTTATTGACTATGAGGGTGAATTCATTTTCTTCTAATAGATTTTTGGTGACAGTAGTATATGTAATGATCACCTAAATAACATTCCCTAATTCCCATCCATTCAAGTTCACTGACATCCATGTTGTTGATATTTAATCTTTCATCTCCTGTTTGACCACATACAGTTTAACTTGGTTCATAGTTCTTCCCTTCCATATCCCTGTGAAATATTGATCTTTACCACATTGGACTTTCCTTTCATCATCAGACACATTCATAGGTGAATTTCCATTTGATTTTTAATTCCACACTTCATTTGTACTGGATCTTTGTACTGTCTTTGCCCACTGCTCCTCAATACCTTTTGAGGAAGAGGTTCATCCTCCAAAGATAATTTTTAAAAATCATTTTAATACTATTCATGGGATTATCTTGGCAAAGGGAATAAAAGTGGTTTCATATTTTTTTCTCCAGTGAATCATCTTTTGTCAGAATTCACTACTATGACTTGTCTTGAGTAATTCTACATAGCATAGCACACAGTTACACTGAAATATGCAAGTCCCACCATCATGCCAAACCAGTGATCCAGGAACTAGGTAAGATTCAGGTCATAACTTTCTTATTGCAAAATTCACATTTAAATTGAAGAAAGTAGGGGAAAACCATCAGATGGTATAGATAGGAACTAAAACCCTTATGAATATGAAGTGGAGATGGTGAATATATTTAAAAAAATAGATTTCATAGAGTTCTTGAAGAACTATGGGCAAAAGTTCACAAAATTGTACAGGAGGCAAATACAAAAAAATTCCAAAGAAAAAATAATAAGAAAACAAAAAGCTGTTTTATGAGACTTTGCACATATATAAGGGAAGAAGAAAAAAAAAGACAAAAGATAAAGGGAAAGATATACCCAACTGATTATATACAACTTCCAGAGAATAGCAAGGAGAGAAAAGAAAGTTTTATTAGTGAATAATGGAAATAGAAGGAATCAGTAGAATAGGAAAGACAAGATTTTGTCAAGAAAATGAGAGATATTGAGGGAATATTTCATGCAAAAATAGGTAAGATAAAAGACAAAAATGGTGGAGACTTGACAGTAGAATAGATTAGGGGAAAGATGGCAAGAAAATGCAGAAGAACTATAAGAACAGATAGATCTTAACACCACTGTTAACCTATCTGTTATGGTTATTGATCTAGAGCCAGATATTCTTAGGAAGCATTGCTAACAATAAGGCTAGTGGAGGTGATGGAATTTCAGCTAAGTTATTTAAAATCCTGAAAGTAGTCCTGTGAAAATGCTGCACTCAATATGCTAGTAAATTTGGAAAACTAAACATTGGCAATTGGATTGTAAAAAAAGTAGTTTATATTCCAATCCTAAAGAAGGGCAATGTTAAAGAATGTTCACATAACCAAACAATTGCTCTTGTTTTACATGCCTATAAAATTATGCTTAAGATTCTGTAAACTAGACTTCAGCAGTATGTGAACCAAGAAGTACCATAAAAGCAAGCTGGTTTTTAAAGAGGTAGAAACTAGAGAACAAATTGCTAGCATTTTGCTGGATCATCATGGAGTTCCAGAAAAAAAAAAATCTGCTTCAGCTTCTTTGGCTACATTATATGGATCACAACAAAATGTGGCAAGTTCCCAGTGAGATTGGAATATAAGATCATTTTTTTGTTTCTCCTGAGAAACATATGCAGGCCAAGAAGGCAACTGAAGATGACACTGAAATACTTTGATCACATAGTGAAAAAATAGGACTCATTTGGAACCACCTTCTGGCAAATAGAGGGAAAAGAAATGGAAGCAGTATCAGATTTTATTTTCTTGGGCTCAAAGATCACTGAAGATTGTGACTGTAGTCATAAAATTATAGACATATTTGCTCCTTGAAAGGAAAGTTAGGGCAAATATGAAGAGCATACAAAAAATCAGATAGATCACCTTGTCTACAAAGGTCTGTATAGTCAAAAATAAGTTATTTTTTTCCCCCAGTAGTAATGTCTACCTGTGAAAGTTGACTGTAAAGAAAACTGAATGACACAGAATTCATAATTTTGAATTTTGGTGGTAGAGAAAACTTTTTAGAGTCCCTTGGACAGCAAGTAATCAAATCAGTCAAAACTTAAAGTAATTATCTCAAACTATTTGTTAAAAGTCAAAAACTGAAGATGAAGCTGAAATACTTTGATCACAAAATGATAACACAGGACTAATTGGAAAATACCCTGATGTTGGGAAAACTTGAAGGCAAAAGGAAAAATGGGGACAGCAGAGAATGAGATGGATGGATAGATAGTGTCATGAAAACAATGAATTTGAACTTGGAAAGACTTTGAGTAGTAATAGAGGATAGAAGGACCTGGTATGATCAGTGGGCTCACAAAGAGACAGACATGATTGAATGACTAAACAGAAAAATTATTTCATTGACATTAGAATTCCCAACTAAGAAGTCTTCTATCAACAATTATCAGAGACTCTTCAGCCATAATAAGAAGCTAAGGTTTACTGTCACTCATTCAAAATATATTCAAGATGTGACTTGAATCTCAGTCTCTCTGACTCCTAGGTGAACTATCTAGCCATTAGTCCTGCTTCTCAACATTTTGGTTCTTAGATCCATTAATCCTCTGGAGTTATTAAGTTATATATTAAGAGAAAGTTCTCCTAAAAATATTAGAAGTATTTTTTGGAAATTAATGTCATCTACAGAAAAGTTACATTTCCAAAAGCAGGACAAAATAAAACATAAGTTGTATTTAAAATTTAAACAATTGGAGGCAGAGGGAGATGAGATAGAAATTTAAAGATTAAAAATGGATTTGTTTACCTAGGTGAAGAGGTAAGAAGAAAAAAGAAATTTTTGTCCTTTGTTCTCTTTTTTTTTTTTGCAAAGGAATGAGGTTAAATGACTTGCCCAAGGTCACGCAACCAGTATCAAGTGTCTGAAGACAGATTTGAACTTAGATATTACTGATTCCATGGCTGGTGCTCTCTACACTGCACTACTGTCCTTTGTTCTTGAAGAGAATCATATCAGCTATAATATACCAGTGAATGGGATTTAAGTGAAGGAGCTCTGTGAAAAGTCACCAACCTCACTTTTTCCTCTGGAGCCATCTGGGTGCAATGGCCAGATATGAATCAGGACAATTGGAGGTCACCTGGGATGCAGTATAAGATCTGGACATTTTAAAAAAAATTTTATTTATTTAAGGCAATAGGATTAAGTGATTTGGCCCAAGGTCACACAGCTAGGTTAAGTATTGTTAAGTATCTGAGGCTGGATTTGAACTCAGATCCTCCTGACTCCAGGGTTCTCTATACACTGCACCACCTAGCTGCCCCAGATCTTGATCTTTTTAAGCTAAGGTCTTTATCAATTCTCAATTTGAAGCAACTGAGGCAATTCCCATTCTGTGATTAAGGCAGAGAAGAAATAAATGAAACAAAAAATTCCCTTTGTTTTGCATGGCCAAATTGAAGTCAATCTGGGAGAGGAAGACTCTTTTTGGGCCCAAACAATGATCAAGTAGGGTTGACCTGAGACCACTAGAGTGATTTGGAACTGGAAGATCCTGTGAAAAATTGCCAGGTTTCAGTGAAAAGAAGTAAGCAAGGAAGGAAGGGAGGGAGGAAGGAAGGGAGGGAGATATATACTTTAATTTCACTCAGTTCCTCAGTTCTCTCTCTTAAGGTTGTTTTGAACTCTGTGGAATTGATCAGTATAAAACAAGAGGAAAGGTGATATTCTGAAGGAGTATTAAAGTAAGTGTTAAAGGAGTCTCAAATTTATTCTTTAATCCCTTCCCTCCCCTTCCACCTTAAAACTATTTGCAAAAACAAGTTTCTTTTAGTATGAGGAGGTATGAGAGTAGTAGGACTTTTATTAGTATTGTAACATGGATGATTAATTTAAATACATTATTGTTCAATGTGGCTATACACTAATAGCACTGCTTTAGTTGAAAGTTTGGTGTACTGGATTTAAGCTTCCGCCCTAGGATTCCCCATACCTAGAATCAACCTTTCTTAGGTATAGTTAGATGTTGCTTTTGGGGTAGAATTATCTCTAACTTTCAATGTCAACAGACTTTAACAGTCCCTCTGTTAGGTGGGTACAACAGGAAAATATTTACTTCTTTATTAACTTCAGAAGTGACTTTATTAGATATGGGGTTGATAAGAAGACTTTATACATAATATATATGATTTTACCAATAATTTTGTTATATATATATATATATAACAGTTTTGCTTTTTATTCATATTTGAAACAAAACTTTTAGTAAAATTGTTCTTGAGAGTGGGATAGTAAGGTCATTCTTCCCCACCAAAACATGGGACATTCCTGAAAAGAGGCACTTAAACTGAATTTTTTTCCAGTTATACTTGGTTGGTCTGCCACCCCACCTGTTTTGCACAGAACACAAGTCTGTGTCAAGACATGAGGGTTTTTGAAATGAGTTCTTCTAGTATGAAATCCAAGATTCTACCAGTGCTCAGGGTATTTTAACTATAGAAAATAGAGGTCATATGCTCAAGTTACTTTTATGTAAAAATTATGTATATATATATATATATATGTGTGTGTGTGTGTGTGTGTGTGTGTGTGTGTGTGTGTGTGTGTGTAGTGGGGAGAGTTATAGTGGACTGCTATGTATGGTCATTTAGTGAACCTTCAATGTCTTCATAGGGCTATCCCATTTTCTTTTGGGGACTTGAGTACAAAATCACTTAAGGAAGGAATCTTCTAGAGACAGGAGAAATATTCCCTTTCTACTTCTCAGTTTTGTGTATGATCAGGAGGAATATAATGTGATCTTGGATATTATGGATTCTTTGGAATCAGCATCCATTCAATAACTAAAGTAGCCATTTATTTTAAGTGGGGACTATTCAATTGAGCTTTTAGAGATACATTAAATAGGGAAAACTCAGATGATATCTGATGTCTTCAGTAACAAGCATTGATACTTGCTTCCCCACAGTCTAGGAAGGTCAACGACTTATTGGGCTCTTTCAATTTCGGAAAATGCTTATTCTTTGTCTCTAAATTTTAATGGCCTCTATTAAATTAATGCTAAACCTTTCTCTTTTGAGTTGATATTTGAATAAGCTTTAATCATAGAAGACTTAAAGAAGATTGTCTAGTTAGTTCTCCTTGAACTTTTATGGTCCTGGGGGCCTGTGTTTTTGGTCATCTCTGTTTATGAGGACTGCTACTAATAGACATCCAGATTAAAGGACTATTTGACTTTTGAATCCATAAACTCCCTGGAGAAGACACTCAAAAATGACCCCAAAACAATTGTTTTAATTTTTTTTGGTCCTAGATGCTATTGAATTGATGGCACAGGACTATATAATCATCTTTCATCCATTTTTGCCTATGAAGAATTGAATAAAACAAGATGGGTTCTCTTACAATAGAGTTAGAAAAGTAGGGCTTTCATTGTCACCAAGAAATAATATGCTTATATCAACTTACCAGTATCCCTCATGAATAATATTGCCTTTCCTGAAAAAAAAGATGTAATATTTCTGGAAGCTGAGATTTCCAGTCACAACCTTGTTGTTTTACCCACTCTGATATCCCAATGCATTTTTGCCCATGAGGATATAACTCTAATTTGCTTAATTTATGAAAAATTTGGTACGGGCAACTGAGATTTAGTAGTTGTTCACCTAACAATAGGGTATATCTGGCTGATTTTCAAAGATACTTAGAGAATATCAAGAAAAATTTCTTTATTTTACTTTCTTTTAATATTATTTTTCATTTTAACATAAAAACAACTAAGTACAAATGAAGTATATATATATATGTATATATATATACATATATATATGGGATAAATTTGAAATGATCAGAAAATAGGAGGCACTTGAATTAAGTTTATTGAAGAATAATCATATTCTTTGACTTATTTGATAGTGGATTTTAAGTCCCTAGATGAAGATAAAAGGGAACACTATATTGAAATCAAATGAAGAGGATGGTTGGGTCTTGATCAAGATTTCTAAAGGTCCAAAATTTGTCCAGGAAAATATTTTGACTGGTGGATCTAGGAGTACTATATGGGTACTAATGGAAGGTGAATTCTAGCAAGAACCCATATATGCCAGTTTCTGGTGCTTCTTATGGTTATCATGAATTATAAAAATTTAATATACAAACATATAATACATATACATATACACATATATATGTGCAAATGTTATCCACATACATGTGTATGAATTGTATTTTATGGCTTACAAGTACATATTCCATTAAAATAACAACAAAGACAAAAACTAAGTCAAATTTTCTTAAGTCCATGAGTTTGATAATAGGCTAGATGATCTCTGTGGTTCCGTCAAGTACTGATACTTTGACCCTGTGATTTAGGATGTACAACTTAAATGTTTACCAGTTCTTTTATTTTTAGTTTTGTATCAAATTAAAACTTTGAGATTTAAAAATTCTACATATATTCCATAAGTTACAATTATTACTTTCAGGAGATCTAGAGTTAAGTAAAATTACTTTTTACAAATGCAATAATATACATACACACATATATGCATTTGTACACCAGAAAAGCTTACTTTATGATTAATCAAGTTATATGGATTATAGCTGCTTCAATATCTCAGCTAGGCATATCTCAGGAAACTGAAACTTCAAATGAATATGGATTCAATTTGCAAATGGAAGGTTGCCTAGTTTTCTAACCTTGAGTAGAGATTACAAATGATTTATTCCAACTGTTCTGTAATATCTCAAAATATTTCCTAAGGAGGCTGTTAGCTGCTTCCAAGGAACTAATAGTTCATTGACTTGATCCAGTAGTCACATCCTGAGTTATTCTTCTTTCAGTTCCTCTGATGTAAGGCTGCCTCTACATTTACCCTTGTACTTTGAACTGTTTCACCTCACTACTTCATTTTAGTGTGGTAACAATGATTGAAAATGGCATAAGATGGAGTATCTTTTAGAACAGGAGTATAGTTATCACCATAAACTTTTTCAGTTTGAAAATTCTTGGATTGTTTTTTGTTAAAAATATAAACTATTTCCTTGAGTTGTCTCATTGTGTGTTTGTCTCTCATCCATTTGAAAGACACCCTTTGATCTTGAATTACTTCATTTTATTCTTTTTCCTGGGGCACTATATTTCCCCTCTGTTTTGTCTTCTCCTCATAAAAGATTTTCTATTCTCTTTACTCAAGGGATAATTGACTTTTTTGTAGCTGTATTACTTCTATACCAAAAATATAATTTGCCTCTTTTCTGTTTTTATATTAATTTCCGCCCTTTCCCTGCAGGTAAATCAATCAAAAAAGCATTTACTTTTACGAGTTGCTGTCCTAAGTGCTAAAAATGACCATTTCTTTGCTTAAGTTAGTTAATATTTTTCTATTTTCCTTAAATCCAAAGTGATTCATTCTGGTTTTGTAGCTGCTTTAAAGTATTCTACATCCTGCCATGTGACTATTTAGTAAATAAAATGCTGTCAAAAATCTATATTTTCTTACTGTGATTTTCTACTGGAGTAGAAATGAGTTATTCTTTAAATCAGATACCATTCTCATTAAAAATAAATGCATTAAAAAAAGATGGCACCTCATTGAGACTCCCCATGAAAAGATTTGAAAATTACTAATTGGGAAACTGAACAGCAATTTTGGTAATCATGTCAAGTATACAGATTGGCAAGATATTTATTGCACTTCTAAAGTGATAAATTGAAGAGGTGTGTCAATTAGGAACAGATGGCTTATAGATAGCTTATTTTCAAGTGAAAGCTTATTTAAACAGAGATTTTCAGGAGTTATTGACATAGTCGGGGGCAATACATACGCTGTGAGTGTGTGTGCGTATTCTTTCATGGACCCATTCAGTTGCCTCAGAGTTCAT
The DNA here is from genome assembly GCF_037893015.1 of Macrotis lagotis. Taxonomy (NCBI): domain Eukaryota; kingdom Metazoa; phylum Chordata; class Mammalia; order Peramelemorphia; family Peramelidae; genus Macrotis; species Macrotis lagotis. Next base: position 481,958,861 of record NC_133658.1, read on the forward strand.
TAGCTAGAACAAAAGAGAAAAATATTAGAATGTCATTCTTATTTTCTAAAGCTCAACTCTTTCATAATTTAACCCATTTAACTCATATCCCATTAGAAAAGTATATTCATCTTTCCACCCCCCAAAAAATAGTTATACACATAAAACCACTAATTAGACAATTTACTAATGCACATGTAGCATACTAATTCATGCAGATATTTTCCATTGAAAAAATTTATTTGACTTTGTTTTAATAAAGGCAACATACCGACTTTTTCTTCTTGGCACAATTTGGTTTTCTACAACTTGAGTAATAGTTAAGAGTAGCATATTCCATCAGAGCCGCGAAGACAAATAAAAAGCACACAGTCACAAATAGATCCATGGCCGTAACATAGGACACGCGAGGTAAGGACTTCCGTGCTATGGTACTCAGAGTTGTCATTGTCAATACTGTAGTGATCCCTGCATGGAGATATTTTATTTCATTTTTAAGTTTATTCTTTTAATCAATTAAGGAGTTTGAATATTAGGAAAAAGTCACTAAAGATATGGGAACAGAAATATAACTAGAGGAGACACATCAAAAACAAAAGAATTTTCAGTTAAAGAAGAAGAGATGGTGTGGCCTCCTTTTTTGTGAGAACAGTCTTCACAATTAAGATGCTATATACTCAAATCCTACTTTTTAAACATGCTGGCTTTATGATTTTAAACAAGTTATCTCAATGCTCTAATATTTCCTAATGCTAAGATTTTATATTGAACCTCTACACTATTAGAGGTTTGCTTAATGGCAGCTCCCTATTCCAGTGATTTATAGATTTTCACTAACAATAAGTTAACAGGAGTAAGATTTCTAATTGGAAAAGGTCCTAGAGGTCTCTTTGTCCAACTCTATAACTTTATATAATAGAAAACCAAGGTACAGAAAAGTCAATTTATTTGATGCAACACAGATTTTCAGTCATTTTTTAGTCTGTCCTGTTCTTCATTCAGACTTCGTTTGGAGTTTTCTTTTCAAAGATACTAGAATAATTTGCAATATTTTTCTCTAGCTTATTTTACAGATGAGGGTTTGAGATAAACAAGGCTGTGAATCATATTGCTAATAAATACCTAAGGTCATATTTGAACTTGGCGTTCTCCTGATTCCAAGTTCAGCACTCTATCCACTAATAGTAGTAAAAGGCAAAGTTTGCATTCTGAATTAAATCCTGAAACATAGTACTCTGATTAAGCACTTTTCATTGCATTACTGTACAGTATATTTGAGGAGGAAATAAAGCTGTACAAGCACAAAAAAGAAAAAAAATGGCCTTTGGAACAAGAAAGAGGGGGAACAATTGTAAATATAATGAAATTTTTGCTTTGTACATGCTCAGATCACTTAATTTAAAGGTACTCGTGTGGCAGACATCTGGAAACTGCTTCTGAGAAAAGAAGTTTTGCATTCCCTTGTCATGAGTGGCAACAGCTTCCTTCAATTAGCTTCATAGACCAAGCAGGTTGTGTCATTGAAAACTACCCATCTGGGACAGTCTAACTTTCCCTTTCTAAGTGAATCCAAAGGAGATGAAGGTTCTGTTTATCCTATCATGGTTCCATGGACTATGTAGAGTGAGGTAAAAGAATCCTTTCTACCATGCCACCTCCCCCACCCCAAATCAAGCCTCATGGTTACAAGAATTAGGTTTGAGTGTTGTCTTTAGACCTTGGTGGGACTAGGCTATATAGTAACTTAGTTCCACTATGAACCTAAAAATCCCTCTCTTCTCTCCAGAGACTGAGATGTTGTAAGGGAGGACCATACTTTCATGTGTTGGGGTGGGGGAATTTTTTATTGCCATATCTTTGAAATAAATATTTTCTCATAAAAACTAATCTGTTAAGTAGAAATGAAGTGTATGAGATCCCTAAATTGAAGAAACATAAATGGTTGGGATCTGAGTGAATGACAGAAAATCTAAAAATCTCCAAATTCCCTTAAGGGTACTGGAGTGAAAAATATAACATATTTATTGCCTTTAGGCAAGGTGTATGTGAGGGGGAGGTGTGGCAGGGAGGTACTGGTAGTTCCTGTATATAAGCAGGATAGTATAATGAAATAAATTACAGAATAGGAGACAAAAGATCTGGCACATTCTAGTTTCAATTCCATAATTTGCAAGGTATCCTTGGCCAAGTAAACTCTGGAGGCTTCTATTTTGCTAATTTGTAATACACTGATGATAGAATTTGAACTGAAAAGAAGCTTGGAAGTATGATCAAGAGATGTGAGATCCAAAGAAATTAGAAAATTTGTCTAAGATCACAGAGGTGGTCAGAATATTGCAAAAGTGTTCTATTCATCATAATAGCATCTTACCTATCACCTGCTCTGCCTACCTCCTAGGACTGCTGAGAGAAATAAATGAAAAGATATATATATATATATATATATATATATATATATATATATATATATATATAAAGGCAATGTGAAAAACAGTAAAATTCAATAAAAATAGTTATCCATTTTTTCTTTCTTTATTAATCTTTATCCATTTAAAAAAAAATTCAACTTGAAATGTTAGGATACTTGCCCTAATCTATTTCACTTTGTATGGAAAGCGGCTGACATCTTGTCATTTGACTTCAGATATGGATACCATTACAATGATAATCTTATTTCCTCTTAGATGTCCATTTGCATAGTATAGTTCTGAAAGAATTTCATCAGGGGACTTTATCTTCATGTAAATATGTTTACTTCTCAGTTTTCTTACACAAATTTTCCTTTTCTTGTAGTCTTGTTTCTGGGGTCCCTAATCTTCTTTAAGTCTCTCTGATCATTCACTGGAGGCTTTTCTGTCTTATATTATCTTTTCATCAGAAAAATAATTCTAAAAAGTAGCAATTACCTAAACCATTCTCTTTATTATTAAGTAATAAGTTTGACATTTATTCATTCTTATTTCTGGTCCCTTGATTTCTGCATACCAACGATCATTGGGTCTTTCCTTTTAACTTAGATGAGCTGTTCTACATATATTATTTCCCTCTGTTGGAATGTGTATTTTTTGAAAGTAGTTCAGACTCTGGAATCAAGATTCACATTTTTTGCCTCATAAAAATTTGACAGGGTGCTGGATTTAGGATTATGAAGACCTGAGTTCAAATTTTACCTCAGATATTTATTAACACTATAACCTTGGACAATTCACTTAACCTTTCTTTAGTTTGTTTAGTTTAGTGTCTAGTATGTTTTTACTTCAAAAATTATTATTCTCAAATTTGAGTTACACTTTGAATTTGGGATCATTTGTTAAGTTTTTATATCATTTTTCAGATGTAACTGACTCCTTGTGACTCTGTTTAGGGGTTTGTTTGGTTTTATTTTGTTTTGGCAGGGATGTTAGAGTAATTTGCCATTTCCTTTTCAAGTTTAGTTTTAGAGATGTAGAACTGAGGCAAACAGTTAAATTACTTGCCAAGGGTCACACAGTTATTAAATGTTTGAGGCCAGATTTGAACTTATGAATCTTCCTGCCTGCAGACCCAGGAGTCTATTCTCTGGGTCAGCTAATTACCCATTTGCGAATATAAATAATGTTAAATGAACATTCAGGGAAGTATGGCATGCTATGAATCACTTCCAACAACTTTCATCTCTATAAAATTCCTTCCATGCTTTATAGGAGTTTACCAGCTTTGTCCAGTGTCTTCAAGAATATTTACAGACATCATAAAATCACAGTTCACTAAACACATTATAGAAAGTCATATTTAAATGATTCAAATATTTAAATTTCAACTGAAAACTATTGGAAATTACTTTATTACTTATAAACAAATTGAGACAAAACAAAAATGTCTTGGTAATAATGATGGTGATGATGATGATGATGATGGCAACTAGCACCTTTATAGCAATTTAAGATTTGTGAATTGATTTATATGTGTGTATATATGTATGTTTTTGTTTTTTTATGGGTTTTTTTTCCTTCATTCTGAAGAGGATCATGACATTGGGGGGGTGACCATGACAAGTGCATGAACTGTATCTGTTATGAGGGGGGTGCTTTGCTAAGTCACCAGTTTCACTTGCTATTCCAGGGGCATCTGGGTCCAGTAGTCAGATATGAATCGGGACAACTGGAGATGACCCTGAATGTGAGGCAATCAGGGTTAAGTAACTTGTCCAAGGACACAAAGCTAGTAAGAGTCAAGTGTCAGAGACTGAATTTGAACTCCTGTCCTCCTGACTCCAAGATTCTATTCACTGCACCACCTTGGTGCCCTAAAATAACGTTTCCAGGATATCTCAATATGTGCCAGAGGGAAAATTTGAACTTGGATCTTCTTGATAAGGAGCTTATTTCTCCATCCATTTCTCTGTGCTGCCTCTCTTTCTATATATGTATATTTGTTTGTCTATGATTAAATCAGATTAAATTATATGATTGTTTATCATATGAATATTGCTTATTAGCATAACTGTTTCAAGTTTGAGAGAAAAATTCACTGGATGAGTATTTGGTTACCATTAACTGAATATCAAAAAATATCTGATAATATTTTCAGTTATATAGGAATATTCTGTCAAATGCAAGAATCTAGATTAAACCTATTTATAGGACATATCAATGAATAAAAATCCTATTCCTTATAGAAAGTATTGGGAAGGTAATTTGATCAAATTTAAGGGGAACAATTCTTTCTCTCTTACATGTTTTTATAGAATAAACACACACACACAAACACATATACATAATATGAAAGACATCTTCATCATCATTTATAAAATGCTCATGTTGATAATTCTACAATTGAAAAGACAAAATTTTGTATTAGATGTTCAAACTCATTTCTAGTGTTCAAATATTCAATGCTTTATCTTTGACATTCTGGCTATGCTTAAAAATAATGACTATTATTTCTTTTCTAGCATTAGTATATTAAATAAATATTTTTATTTATTAAAATTATTTTGGCAACATTGACTCCTTAATCATCAAAGCTTTGCATCTAGTCTTATGTGCCCAAGTGAACAAAATGGAGAATAGGGAACCTGGTAAGTAAAGTGATATATCTCAGTCCACATAAACAGCAATTTCAGATCTAGAAATGAACCCATAGGCATTCAAGGATCTTTTGGATGTTCCATACATGCATCTTTTTTCTGTTTTAATCTGTATATTCCAAGTATCCTAAGGAACTATATAGCCAGTTAACTCTTGTTGTTGACCCAGATATAAAAAATAATGTGGAACAGAGTCTACAAAATTGATCTAATTTATTTTTAATTATTTCCCTTCAATGGAAAGATTTTTTTATATTTTATCCCTTATTCAAATAACACAAAATGACATGAGAAAAATTGTTTAGAATCTTACCTAAGGCTGTTCTTGCTGGTGTGGCATCTTTTTTAATCCAAAAGGACACCCAGGATAAAACAACTGTTAGTATACAGGGAATATATGTCTGAATAGTGAAGTAACCCATTCTTCTGCTCAAATCAAAGTAAATAGTCATGACTACATAATCGCCTGCAATAAAAAATACATATTGGATAAAGTGAAGTAAATTAATTTTCATACGTCAACAATGAGTGGTAGCAAATTTAATTATCACATAATTTGAATTTATTATATAGTATACTGCACAATTCATTCTCATTACTAAAGCACATGATTATGTCTTTTGCTAACCCTTTTGTCATAAATATATATTTATATATACTTCAGAAGTCCTATTCTGATGTTTCATCAGCACATGAAGTTGACCTGTTTTCTCAAAAAATACCAGTGGGATTTAAAATTTGTCAGGATATTCCATACTGGAAATATTTTAATTAAAAGCCCTTCAATAGTTTGAGTTTACTTTCTGAGGGTCACCTTATTCTATATAGAGAGACTTATAAATATTAGGTGGTGAAATATCAAGAAAGAGGGAAAAGGGCTCCAAAGAGAACAAAAAGTGAGGAAGAACTCCAATAGATAGAAGAATATTTAAATCAACTCTTTTGTAATGAAAAAGAACTTTAAACTAAAGGAGTGCTCATCAATTAGCATAGGTATGAATAATTTTTGATAAATAAATCAAATGGCATGCTACTGTACTATAAGACATTATATAGGAGAATGCTTCAGAGAAACCTGAGATTTGTGTGAACTGAAACAGAGGGAACTGAAAACAAAATTAGAACAATTCATTCTATGATAATAACATGGTAAAAATGAACAATTTTTATTAATAATCCTGATCAAAGAAATGGAATGCTACCCGCTTTCTGATAGCATGCTAATTGCAAAAACCAGGCACACAGTTTTGGATTGAGGCTATGTTAAAATTTTATCTTCTCCTAGTTCCTCTTACAACTCACCTCCCCTCATTCTCTTCTAGTGAGCATAGTGAGTTAATATATAATCAATATAAAGGGACAATAGCAGAAAATAACATTGCAAAGGGGAATCTGAAAGTCAAGTACAAACTGTCCCAAAGATCAAAGGAGCATACTTTACAAATTGTATCATATATTAGCTAAAATTCTTATCCTTCTAATATGATCTGAATAAGCAGAAGTCATCTAGGGGCTACTGCCAAGAATTTTGATCATATAAATGTAAATTCCAGAAAATTCCAGACTACCAAACTTCCAGACCTGCAGAACATGAAAAGATAATGATAACTTTCAGTGTTAACATTGAAGTTTTAGCAATAACTTTGAAATGATTTGAATATTTTAATGAACTTATTCCAAGGAAGCACTGATAAAAAGTTTGCTTCTAAAAAAAAATAAAAACAAACCAAAAAACCTTATAAAAATGAGGTGTCAAATTCCTGTCCTCTGAGCACTCTCAATCTCCTTTAGGTCCATGCTGCCTGGTGCTCCAAACTGTAAAACCTGAGTTGATTTTCTGTGCCTCTCCCCATTCTCAGTGCTTCTTGGGTCACTTTACCATGCTCTATACCCCTTTAATTGCCTGTCTGTGTACTCTCTGTGACTAATTAAAGTAAGTTTGTTGCTACATTTCCCTTTACCTGTCCTGATCTTTCCCAGTCAGTACCCATAGAATTGGGTATATTTTTCCCCATTTCATAAATTAATTGTAAATTCAGAGGCAATAAGAGAATATGCTTTGCTTTGATATCATTATTTGTTACAAAAGGTTTTGTTTTTGTTTTTATTGTTTAGTGTGGATGAGGAAGTAAGAATGAGAAAAATAAATACTGGATAATGAGGTAAAAGTAATTAAAAAATTGAGGCAAGGATGAGGGCTAATAATCTAGATCACATGAAGTACACAGTGAAAGAAACCATGATGGATGTAACATAATTCTGAAAATATGGAGTCAATGGTTACAAAATAACACAGGTAAGGGAAGATAGCATGATAATAATAAAATAGTAAAAATTAGCTCATATTAGATAAGCAAAGTCCAAGGGCATCCATATCCATATCCATATTGTCTTACCTCTGGGAAATCTTATAAGCAAAATAGAAATAAAAATGTTCATTCCCTTTGATCAAGCAATTCCAACTCTAGGCCTATATCCAGAAGAAATCATAAAAATGAGAAAGTCCCACATATTTCAAAATATTCATAGCAGCTTCTTTTGTAGTGGCAAAGAATTGGAAACTGAGGGGATGTCCATCAATTGGGGAATGGCTAAACAAGTTATGGTACATTAATACTTTGGAATTTCATAAGAATTCTATACGAAACCATAAATGGTTGGGCTCTAGAGAAGTATGGAATAAGTTGCAGGATCTGATGCTGAGTGTAGGGAGCAGAACCAAGAGATCATTGTACACATGAACAACATTATGAGATGATCAACCTTGATGGAAGCAGCTCCTCTCAGAAGTTCAGAGATCTAGGACAATTGTATTAGACCAGCTATGGACAATGTTATCCCCATCCATAGAAGAAAACAAAACAAAATAAAACAAAACAAATAAAAACAACCCTTCAGAATCTGATGAACACTTTATAAAAATTACCTCTTATGTATCTCTTTCCCTTAATCCTAATTCCTCATACTGAAAATGACTAATCTATTAACAAATTTATCAAATCTATTAACAAATTTATCAAAAATTTGTATTTACAGTGTTAACCAGATTGTTCACTGCTGAAGGGAGAGAGCTAGAAAGTGAGGGTGGAAGGAAATTTCATAATTTAAAAATATACATGTGCATTTGGATAAAAAATTAAAGAAACTACTCAGATTAAAAGAAATCTCATATGCAGAATCTGAACTCATATTTCTAGAATATCCTTGATGAAAATATGAAAAGGAAGTACAAAGGCTGTGTTTGGGACATTATACTCTTTTGTTGAATGTGATTTATAATGACAAAGTTTACTTAAAGAGATAACGTATACATAATCCTACTGTGCTTTTTTAATAGATTAAAAACATTTAATTCAGAGAAAAAATCAGTCCTTAAATTTCTTCCTCTAGTGAGGCTTTCTTATGTATATTAGGATTCTTGATAAATATAACAACAGAGACAACATTGTTCAAAATTTTTCTATTAATGTCAAACAAGGTATTAAACAGAGAAATTTAAACTTGCCAAAAGTGTTTGTCATGGTAAAAGATGGTGCTGCATGCAAGGTTCAAAAGGTAGAGTAATTCTCTATAGATGTTTAGGTAAAAGTATCAACATGATTCTATATTTAAAGCTAGAAGACATCCTTATGTCATTCGGTCCAAATTTTCGTCTATAGATGTTAAGGAGAAAGCACCAGCATTATTCTATATTTAGAAGTGAAAGAGATCTGAGAGGTTATATAATCCAAATTTTCATTTGTCAGGTAAAGAAACAGGTCCATTGAGGATTGATAACTTGATCTAGATCATGCTGGGAGAAAATAACATAGCTACAGTTTGAATCCAAATTCCTTGACTCATTAGTCCTGGACACTTCCCACTATGTTGCCTATCAGGAATTGAGGATCACAGAACTTTTGAAAGTAAAGTGATTTTTTCAGGGTCACATAGCTAGTAAGTATCAGAGTTAAAATTTAAACTTTCAAATGATAGATTTTCTTGGATCCAACACCAGATACTCCTGTTTATTGATGATATGATAATGGTGATAGCAAGATAAAATATAATAGTCTTTTCAGTAAGCCACATTGTATTTAAAAAGATTAACCCAATAATTTGTACATAATTATCTTTATCAGTAGCAAGTAGGAGGTAGAGTGGAAAGACCACTGATCTTGAAGTGAGGAAGGATTTAGATGTGAGCCTAGCCTCCTATTGCCATAAAAGTTGCATAACACTAGCCTGCCTCAGACTGTAAGGATCAAATGAGATATTTGTAAAGCTATTAGCATGGTGCCTGGCATACAGTAGCTGCTAAATAAATGCTTATTTCTTATCTCTCTTTTCTATACTAGGAAAATCTATATAGATGAAAAATGCTTATCAGTCTCATTATGACATGCTATTTCTTGGCTAGACAATTGAATTTGTCCATCAGTACATATGGACCTAGATATGAATCAGAATTTTATTGGTGATGGTAGAAATGGGATCTTGGATAAGAGAGGAAAGGCTTTCTCCAGAAAGTGGGAAGCCAGGAGGCAGACAGGAGGAAAAAGAACATTCTAAGTATGGTGGCAATCATTATAAATTCATAAAATTCATAAATTCATAAAATTAGGGTATTTAATGTGTGTTGAATATATAGAGTTCATGGAAGGGATATAAAAACTAAGAAGACTGGAAAGGTAGAAAGGAGGCATGTTGTGAAGGTTTTTTTTTAAAGATTTAATATTTAATGTGAGAAAATGAGTCACTGGAGTTTACTGAGGGAGAGGGGTTCCATATTCTGACTTGTGCTTTAGAAAAATCTTCAGTGGAGGATAGATAGGAGTAGGGAGCAAGTACTTCATATAAGCAGATGTATTAAAAATCGAAACCTAAACTAGGGTAGTATCTATGTAAGAGGAAAGAAGATGCAAATGAGAAATATTATAAAGTTAAAAATTATATGATTTGACAGCATATAAGAAGAGCCAAAAATTTTCAGTAAATGAGATCACAGATCATAAATGTGTTGAAGCTTATATGAAATGAATATTTCAAAGGTAAATGTTATTTAAAATGAGGGGTGTGACAATGAAATAATATGATTGCTTTATAATGCATATACAAGAATTTATGCATACAAAGGAATATTTTCTTTCAAAGTAGCACCCTTTGAGAACATTCACTTGTTCTAATGACCTCAAAACACTTTTGTATCTTATTTTTAGAATTGCTTTCATGGCTGGTCCATGAGACTCACTAGAAAATAATATTACATTATAGTCAATACTTTCTTTTTTGACTGAAGAAATAGGTTGATCTAGTTATTCCCATTTACATTCTGTTTAAGATCAGACTTCAAATGTCTTTTCACTTTTTTTAAAACGCAAAAACCATATTCAAAAGCTTCCATTTGCAATCACTGAATATACTTCAAAGTATAAGCAGTGGGATCTGAAGCTTTCCAAGGTGAAACTCAAGAAATGGTCTCAGTAACCACAAAATAACTGTAATATCTCAAAGCTCATTCAAAATGATTTGTTAGAAGAGTACCACATACTGTACTGTACTTTACAGTATAAAAATCTTAATGTTTTGCAGAAATCAGCCATAATGCTTCATAGTTATGTCATACTATTTTTATCTTGGAACTTAAAGATGAGACAGTTCATATTATCATATCTTTAGACATGGAAGGGATTTTAGAGATCATTTAGTCTAATCTCATAATGTAGATTTGGAAATTCAACCTCAAATAAATAAAAGAAAATACCCCTAAGGAATTATCCTTTTTCTAAGATTTGCAGTCATGCAATCAGAACAATGTTTATGCTGAAACAAAATAAAATAATAGCAAAAAAACAATGACCTACTTTTATACCAGGGAGACACTTGGTAACATTAAAAGCACTACATATTTTTTACACAAATGCATTCTGCTCCAGTTTTCATGTTTCTATCTTGTTTTGGACTCAACTCAATATCCATCTCCAGAGCCTGTCCTGTAAAAAAAATAGGTACCCATATATTCTGTAAGGGGTTGATTCATAAAATTTCATTATATTATGCACAGCTTTGTAAATGTTTTATGTTTAGAAAATCAATGGTTATAAGATATATAATTTTAGAAAGTTGAATGCAATAAGCTTATTTCATTTCCAAGTCATCTAATGAGTATTTATATAATTTAACTTTAGACACTTTCTAACTCTATGCCTATTTCAAGAGGAACTCTCTTCAGGGAGCAATCCTTTTAGAACTCACTGCTACATTATTATTGACATGGAGATTTGAGATATAAGTTAGAAATTTTCAACTTGTAATGTTTAACTTTTGCTTCACAGAGGGAATTAAGCCTTCATTATTCTTTCCACATATTTCAACTTATAACTTACCTAAGAGCATAGTCAGATTATTTATATTCCTCTCATACTTTAAAGAATCTGATCAAATCATTCCATGCAAATGCATTCACTGATTATGAATTCTTTGCTTATGATCTCAGGATTGCTTTTAGCACTGAGTTCCCACAGGCAGAATTTTCACTTTAGTACAGAAACTAACACATGGTATGGGATTCCAAATATCCTATGAATGAAAATGATGGTGCTCCCATGTGATTGTTACAAAATATAGAACAGTCCCCATAAAAATTGGAAGCTCATGAAATCCACAAGCTCATTAATAATAATAAAGCATAATATTACAGGAAGGAATTTGGTGGATTTGCTCAATTCAGTTTCTGATTAGAAAAATCTCAATCATGCACAGAGATTTTCCTGTACTCACAAAAAGGAGGAAGAAAATTTTCAGATTCCATGATAGATGTTTGTCTTTGCAGACCCAAAAATATACATGAAAAGCTATTCTTGCCTTAAGGAACTCATATTCTACTGGGGTTTGGGGGAGGCAAGATGCAAGCACAAATCTATCTATCTATCTATCTATCTATCTATCTATCTATCTATCTATGTATTTATCTATCTATCTATCTATCTATCTATCATCTATCTGTCTGTCTATCTATCTCTATATACATATACACATATGTGTATATTTATACATATATGTATAAATATATGCATATATATATGATAATTTGAAAAGAAAGGAGAGAACACTGACAGTTATGAATGTTAGGAGAGGATTCACAAAAGAAATGACAATTGAAGTGCTATAAACTAAGTCCTTGAAGGAAGATAGAGAAGCTAAGAGCTTGGGGTAGAAGTGACTGCCAGATATAGGAGATAACTTGTGCAAGGGAATACATTGAAGAGATTGACTTCAGTGAACAAATACACCAGTTTTCCTGGAATCTGGAGTGCATTAAAAAAGCATAATTCATAATGAAAATGAAAAGGTTAGGTGGGACCAGATTGTATGGGTCTTTAACTGAAAAGTAAGGGTTTTATATCTTTATTCTACAGGTAATTAGGAGCTAACAGAGGATTTGGGGAGAGGGAATAATGTGGTTATACAGGTTTTAGGAAGATTATTTTGTTAAAGTCAGGTATATAGTTATGTTACTTGCAATAATTGATACCAATCAGTTAGTCAATTTATTAACTACCAACTATATTACATACCAGAGATATAAAAATAAACGCAAGACATGGTTCTTTTCCTCTAACTGATGTAAGAGGTGATGAAGACCTCAATTAGGATAAAAAATAGTAATAAAGCAATAACAGTAATAAAGCAATAACAAATAGTAATACTATCTATATTTATATAGTATTTTAGGTTTTGTAAAGAGTTTGTACATTTTATCTCACAATAAACTTGTGTGGGGAGAGAAAAGAGGAAAATGGGAGTGATGTTGTAAAGACTTGGTAACTGATTATATAAAAGGTCTAAAGAGAAGAGAAGCATAAAGGATGACTGATGGTATGAATCAGGATAAATGGAAGGGTGGTTGCAATAACACTATAAATGAGGAAATATGGTATTTATGAAGTAAGACAGTAACTTCCATTTCAGACATTTTGAATTTTAGACACTTGTGGGCTTTCCTTTTGTATATATCTGACAGGCTGTTGATGTGGAATAAATGGATAGGAGAGAGACTGGAGACCAATATTTAGATCTGAAACGTATTTGCTCAAAGATAAATTTTGATAACTGAAGCTATGGATAATATAGAAAGTAAAGATGAAAGTACTGAGGACAGTGGTCCCAGGGAGGATTTTCCAATAGGATAAAGAATAGCAATTACTTCAAAGGAACATAATCATTACCTGGTTTCCCAACAGGGACCTCATTGTCAGCAAAAAATTTTGGAGATATTTTGCTTCACAACCACAAGCAAGCAATCAGAAAGTTTGGCCTATATCACTAAATATTCAAATGGCAAAGAAGTAATACTTTTGACTTGGAGACCATTAAAAATATTTGGTTTTAAGGTATTACTGACCTCAACAAATTTGATTTTTATGATACTGAAAAGCCTGAAAGCTTGGGCTCTTTTTTTCCCCTTTAGTTTATATATCTGTTTCTTGAATATGCCTATTACATCCAATATAGAATTAACCAAAGAAAACAGTATTCTAACAGTCTTTTATGAAGTTGAGGACAAGTCAAATACACTTCTGTCTTAACTACTTGAATAGCCAAAAAACAAACAAGCTACAGGCCCAATGCAAACATTTTTAATGAAGAAAAAATATATCTATCCCTACTCTCATGTTTAGGGGCCAGTACAAAAAGATCCAGCAAAATATACTGTAAAGAAATAGTCACCTGACTTCCCTTTTGTGAAGTGAAGATTCTATATTGATATATCATAATGAGGATCTTATTTTATATAGATCATAGAATCTTTTCCTTCTGTATGATAGAATCAGAGATGGCAAAAGCATATATGTGTGAGGCATAGATGTATAGAGTGGACTCTTGTCCCTGATCTTTTCTTTAAGCTAACCATTTATGAGATTAACACCAGTAAGGATGACCATACTAAACCTTATGCTAGAAAGTGTTAAGGGAACTGAGAGATTTGAGGGTATGTCAGGATCTACTTAACATAAAGATGAGGTGATTTTGTTGCTAGGCTGACTGATGTTTCTTCAAGTTCAACCTCAATCAGAGCTCAGAGTCTCAGAGTTATTTTATCTCTCCACCTTTCCTTTCCAGAGCAACCAAAAGCAGTCTTAGTTGCTTAGTCATTTTCAACTTTTGCCTGTAAAGAACAAAGGATAATAGATTTAGGACTAAAAGGGACCTTGGATATAATTTAATTTAAGTCTCATGTTTTCAAATAAGAATGCTGAAGCCATAAATGTTATGATTTTAGTCTCATAGGTAAAAATAAATAGAAACAAAAATTAAGCTCCTCCTTTGCTACTCTGAATTAAACACATTTTCAGTATACCAGGGATATGAATGAATAGATTAATAAAAATAAACAAGACATTAAATGCCTTATATGTCTGGCGTTGTGTCTTGCAGTCACAGTACAAATGTACAAAGTGAGACAGTCCAAATTCCCAAACAGTTTCAGTATAATAATAGATGCATCATTACATATATACAAACATACATACAAACCATACATACATATATATGTGTATATGGTAGGTAAATGGCTATAGAAAGGAGTTTAGGTCTAAGAAATCATAAAACAATGGGAGTGAAGTCACATGGCAGTTTATTGTTCTGCCCTTTAACAATAGTAACAATCATATTAATTTGATTATTATTCCCAAAACTAGAAGAACAAAAAATAGACTGGGAAAATGAACTGAGTACTTAGGGAAGATGTTCAAGGTGTAGTGTTGGCTTCCTCCACTTTGGAACAGACACTTAGCATGCTTTAAAATGGTAGCATATATTATGTTTCCAGTGCTGGTTCCCTCTGCTTTGAAACAGACACTTAGCTTGCTTTGGGAGAAATGTTGGTACTCACTATATTTTCCATCCCTAACTCATCTGTCATTTTTCATTTCCACGTTGTCAATTGGTCAAGATCACTGACCAAAATGCAATCAGATTTGGTAACAAAATGTTTTCTTGTGTCTAGAAAGGAGTCTTAGACAATAAGATATTTCATGAATATTTTCTATTTTGAATAAAACTGAATGAATCCTTGGTGTGTCACATATGAATGACATACTGAAAATATTTGTTTCTTTTTTTCACTTATTTCATGAAATTACAGATTCCCAATTGGAAAGTATCTCTATGCAAATCAGACAAGAGTTAACTCTTTCTATAGCAAATGGCTCTCTAGTCTTCATTTGAAGAATTCAGTATAATTCTATACCCTTGTATCAGGAAGAACAATTCTAACTTCTCCAAATGGCAACCATTAAATTATCTGAAGACAGTTATAATGTCTCCATATAAGTTTTCTTTACTTTAAGTTAAATACATCTATTTCCCTAAATTAATATAATATTAGCACCCTCTGACATTCTAAATGTATTCTTCTAAAAGTCTCTATTTTATCAGTGTCCTTTGTAAAATCTGGTATTCAAAACTAGAAATACTATTCTAGATGTAGTCTGAACAGAACAATATAATGGGACTATTATTTTATTTCTATCTTTCTCTATATTATACCTCTCTTAATACAGTCTAAGATTATATTCCTTTTGAAGACTACCAAGTGACACTGTTGGCTCATTGAGTTTTTAAAATCTAAAAAAGCACATTTTCAAATAAGCATTAGATAGCTAATTATAGCTGTTTCTTAAAATTTGAAGTGCCTTTTTTTCTTTATTTTCCCATCTACATGCAATGATAGTTGCAACAAATATTATTTGTAAGGATTTGAATTTTACATTTTTCTCCCTCCCCACTTCACCTGATAGAAAACTCTAATATAGGCTATACCTGTATGACTATCTTAAACCTAAATCCATATTAATCATGTTCTGAAAAAGAACTTTTCCCCTGAAAAGGGGAAAAAACATAACTCATAAGACAAACGGAAGTATTTTTTAAAATCCCTGTAAAACTTTATCATAATTAAACTTAATCTTATTAGGTTCAACTCAACTTTGTGTCTCACTGAAATATTTTTGGATCTTGAGTTCATCAATAAGGAAATTGTGATAGCTATTTTACTTTGTTGCTGTTTTATGAAAAAATATAAGCAGTCATTTGCTCTTTCATTCCAATCACTGTAAAAAATGTCAAACCAAACACTTCATGGAAAGCCTTATTTCAGTTTGATATCAAGCCATTGGTTCCAGCCATTCAGTTGTACTTTGGTCCTACCATTCAATTAGTTCTGAATCTAAATAATCACATTATTTTCTTGATTACAATTCTTCATCTTTTCAGTACAGACAGCATGAAAGACTTAATTGAATTAATTCTATAATATATACCTGGTTAATCAGTCTAATAGATTAGTTAAATTTTACAATATATAAAATGCTGAACTTGGAGTTAGGAGGACCTGGATTCAAATCTTGACTCACATACGCATTTGCCTTTAGTCAATTCACCTAAAATTTCTTAGCCTCAATTTCATTGTGTGTAATAAATGAGGAAACCATTGTCACCTAATTCATAGGATTATTGTGAGGACTAAATGAGAAAACATATGTAAAGTACTTAACAAACTTTGAAACAATATATAAGTGGTAGATATCATCATGATCACTAAAGGAAATTTGGTTTCTTTAGTATGCCTTTTTTTGAAGCTGCTTTATTATAATGATTTGTCTAGATATTCAATACCATCCTTATAATACCCTAAAATAGAATTTTTCTAGGAATAAAGGTTGAACTCCTTGGGTTATATCTTGGAATAGGTTTTTCTTCTTTTTTAAGCTATTTTGAAAATTAAGAAATTTGTCCTTTATCAATGTTTTAGAACAACTCCTTTTTTTAAAAAATAAATTTTCTTCTTTCTTTTTTGTTTTAATTTCAATGATATTTCCCAATGTATCTTTGCACAAACTCCTACTAGAAAGCCATCCCTTATAATGGAAAAAATGAGAGAGAACAATAGTTTATCAAAACCAACTATGAAATAGGAAAAGTTTGAAATCATATGCAATATTAAAATTCTTAAACCTCTACCTCTGCAAAGTAATGGTGAGGAAGAAGGTGCTTCCCCCCCCCCCCCCCCCCCCCGTTTAGTTTTTCTTAGGTTTTTGCAAGACAAATGGAGTTAAGTGGTTTGCCCAAGGCCACACAGCTAGGTAATTATTAACTGTCTGAGGTCATTCGAACTCAGATACTCCTGACTCCAGGGCCAGTGCTCTATCCACTGTGCCACCTAGCTGCCTCCTCCCTTTTAAGTTATCAAATTTCAACTTTATAACCTCACAACATTCTATTTTGATTGCTATATTATTCTGTATAGTTACATTGCATATAATATTTTATATATCTTATATCACAGTATATAATATTTTCTTGAATCTCCTTCTTTTACTTTATATCTATTCACTGATAAGCTTTACCACCTGGCAATTGACTTACTATGCCTGAGGATTAGAACTGAATAGGTTATCTCATTGTGTTTTGGGGTTAGTCATTCCTAATAGTGGAAAAGACACTCTTGGGATGTTGAAATGATTATAGAATAATTCTAATAAGTAATATTAACAATATACACCCTGATGGAAAAAATCCATACATCATTTAAATATCATGTAATCATTTTTGTGGAAGGATCTATACTATAATGAATTGTGAGACATCTTTTTAGTACCATGGCTGGGCAAGAGATATTACTGATATTTTAAAATTCATTTTACTTATATGTAAGGTTTGTTTTGAGTTCACTGCTTTGAGTGGTCCCATAAGATCAGCAATAAAAAAAATGAGAAATAGTCAAAGGAATTATTTTTGTCCTCAGTTCAATAAAGGGCAATAAAGTTTCAGCTGTTTCCTATAAGTGAACTTATATAGAGCTCTGTAGGACCCCACCATTAGGTCAGGTCATAAGGATAATCACTGGACACAGTTGTTTGTACATATATTTAATAATGATGTTGCTTGTCTTTCATTCTCAAAGACCATGACATCAGGGAAGTGATGGCAAGACAATAAAGTTATTTGAATTTGAATGAGAGAGTGCTGTGCTAAGTTCACCAAGTCTCACTTTCTCCTCCAGAGTCATCTAGGTCCAGTGGCCAGATGAATCAGGATGACTTGGGATGGTCTAGGATATGAGTTTATCAGAGTTAAGTGTCTTGTCCAAGATCATGCAGTTGATGTGTCAAAGTGTTGAAAGCTGAATTTGAAGTCAGGGCCCCTAACTCAATAAACAGTTCCAACTGTTTATTGAGTGAATCAAGAAATTTGAGTCTTTGGATGTGTTCTAGGGTATGAGGAAAACCTTCTTTTCCCCAGTCCTTGAGAATGTGTTTCAACAGAAGGCTTCCAGGAATCACATACCCACATACCCCCACACCCACACCCTCACACCCATACCCTCAAACACTGCACATATCCATGTGTATATACATATATATATATATATATATATATATATATATATATATATATATATATACACACACATACACGTAAGGTATGTGCATACACACAATATGCATATTATATATGTATTTTAGACATACATATATGTGTATATATACATACACATGTGTATCATGTATTCTCCCAAATTCACTAGAGTGTATATGTGGAATCAATTTTGAAACACACTATGTAAAGGCAAATTTCCATTTACCACCCTCTTCTTATTTTTCTGCTGTGTTATGCTGTTTCAAAGCTGGGAAAAGGAAATATTGACACAGAATCTTTCTAAGAATTCTGGGAAATCAGGTGATTGTTTATTTTAAACTACAGATAGCTACACTGACCATGGGAAATAATTTTTTTTTGTGTAATCACAACCGAATATTCCTCATTAAGGAAACATTTGATTTAAAGAGAATATGTATGTTAAACATCCTTGGTGGCACTGTGGATTCATTCTTTAATTTTTATTATTCTTAACATCATCTCATCTTAAATTACCATACAAAAGAAAATGAATATATATAACCTCTCTGCATAACTGTTCAATAGAAATAATACAAGGACAACATAAACAAAATTATAAATAGGCATAAAGCTGAATTTACTCTGTATTCATTTTTTAAATTTTTAATTGTCATAAAAATCAGAGCTATATGGGTGTTAAGACTAGGAGAGAGAAAATCCAGGTTCTAAGGCCAGTAGTACTATTAATTATGTGACTTTGGGATAGTCTGCTTCTCCTCTCTGGAACTCAATTTCTTCATCTTTAAATTGAAAGATTTGGGCTAATTTAGGTCTAAAATTTTTCCCCTACCAGACAATTATTTTATTTGAAAGAATGCTGAAATATGGAATTGTCAAATGAAGAAGGAACATAATCTACAAATAGAATAACCTACTGAGGTGACAAGAACTAAAATTTTCTTTAAATAACAACAAATCAACACTAATTGTGAATGAAGGTTGGGATAATTAACATTTTCCCCATGTGTTGTGCACATTTAAAGTTATATTATTATAATGAAGGAGTACTAATAATAAATCATTTTGGAGAACATTATAATAGTACATTATATTGGGACATTTGCTTAGCAAGCTTTAGCTTTCCTCATTTGACAGAGAATTCAAATGAATTACATCAATACTATCCTGGCAGACTTGGCTTGTACTCTGAGATTAAACTTAACTTCTGTGATTTTTCAGTTCAGAACTTTATTGCTTTTGGCCAAAGGCTGTTGTAAAACTGCCAGTAAAAAAAACTCATTGTGAGTCTTGTAATAAGTTATAAAATTCAAGATAGACCTTCCATCGATGAAAATGTGTAATACTTCTGGGTCGATTTAATAAAAAAAGGAATACTCAAATGTGTATCATTGTATCCATTTAACTGCAGTGTCAAAAGTCACTTTTGCTTGCTTTTAGAATAAACAAATGCAAAAAAGAGATTTAAAAGTTAGACTATGTCTGTGTGAGCGAATATGTCTGTAAGTGGACAATATTTTTGGATTTTTTATGATTCCTTTTTAAATTTTTACAAGACAATGAGGTTAAGTGACTTGCCCAAGGTCACACAGCTAGCTAATTATGAAGTGTCTGCATACAGATGTAAACTCAGGTCCTCCTGACTCCAGGGCCAGTGCTCTATCCACTGTGTACCTAACAGTCCTAGTAGTTAAAATTGCCTTCAAAGAAATTTTGGAATGATTTAATAAAATTTTATTGTATTATAATAATTCACTTCATTGTTAGATTTAAGCCTTCTTTGGAAAAGGCTTAGGATATGAAGATAAAAAGTAAATAATCTTTGCCCTAAAGATATATATATATTTAGTTAAAAATTTCCTTCCACCCTCCTTTCCTACCTTCCTCCCCTCAATGGAAAATAGTCAGATTAACATTGTACATACATATTTTTGGTAAATATGTTTACAGTTTCATCATTTTTGGTATGAGGAATTAGGATTAAGAGAAAGAGGTACATAAGAGGTAATTTTAATAAAATGTTCATCAGATTCTGAAGAGTTATTTTTTGTTTTTGTTTTATTTTGTTTTTCTTCCTCTGGATGGGGATAACATTGTCCAGAGCTAGTATAATACAGTTGTCCTAGATCTCTGAACTTCTGAGAGGAGATGTTTCCATCAAGGTTGATCATCTCACAAAGTTGTTGTTGATGTGTACATTGTTCTCTTGGTTCTACTCCCTTTGCTCAGCATCAGATCCCATAAGTCATTCTATGCTTCTCTAAAGTGCTACCATTTATGGTTTCTTATAGAATAATAATATTCCCTAGTATTCATGTACCATAACTTGTTTAGCCATTCTACAATTGATGGATTTACATCAATTTCCAATTCTTAACCACTACAAAAAGAGCTGCTATGAATATTTTGGAACATGTTGGACTTTTTCTATTTTTTATAATTTCTTCTAGGATATAGGCCTAGAATTGGAATTTCTAGGTCAAAGGATATGAACATTTTTATTACTCTTTGTGCATAGTTCCATATTGCTCTCCAGAATGGTTGGATCTACTCACAACTTCTCCAGCAATGCATCAATGTCCCAATCCTCCCATGACCTCTTCAACACTGATCATTTTTCCTATTCATCATCTTAGCCAATCTGTTAGGTGTGAGCTCATACCTCATAGATGTTTTAATTTGCATTTCTCTAATGAATAGTGATTTGGAGCATTTTTCTTATGATTATATATAGCTTTAATTTCTTCATTTGAAAATTGTCTATTCATATCCTTTGACCATTTATAAATTGGGGAATATCCTAAAGATTTTTATAATTTGCTGTATAGCTCTTAGGGCATATTCCTTATGTCTACATATTTGATTCAGGTAAGGACCAAGGATGAAAGCAAGACATAAGTCAATTTATTTTTTTTCAAATTGGCAAGGCAGAGAACTAGGAAGAGAAAAAGCAAGATTTAGACCTTGGAGATTTTAGGTGAACAGGATGGCTCCAAATTTTTTGTGTGGCATAGCTTTTTACTTTATTGTACAAAACACGTTGGCCTAGAAATCAGAAGTATCTTGAATATACTTTTCATTCAATTACTGCTTGCATATTGAAATTACTATTACAGATTAATCAGCTCATTAAATTTTATTTATTTTCCTTCTTAAATCCATTTATTTAGCACTAGAATGGCAACTAGGGTAGACTGATCAATAGTTTTCCCCAAGGAAAGAAATTTGGAGCAAAAATATTTGTAGCCTTTCAGTATAATAGAAACAAGAAATCATGCATTCATCAATGAACATTTCTGGGACATTGTCAGTGAAATTATATTCTTCTCTGAGTATCTTATTCATGTGTACAAGCCAAGGGCCTATATTTTTCCCTCTAAGAGTAGATTAATTCTAACTCAAGGCAGAGTGTATCAACAGACAGGAAATAGGTACAGACCCAGAATGAAGAAATCAGCTTTCCTTATGTGACTGAGGTTCAGTGTGTCTGTCATCT
Organism: Macrotis lagotis; assembly: GCF_037893015.1. NCBI lineage: Eukaryota > Metazoa > Chordata > Mammalia > Peramelemorphia > Peramelidae > Macrotis > Macrotis lagotis. The sequence continues at coordinate 481,980,805 of NC_133658.1, forward strand.
CACTTTTCTCCCCAGTCCAATAGAAGAAATAAAAAGAAAACATTGCACATTGGATCATGGGATCATAAATCTCTACTTAAAACTAGATTTGAGGATGGGTTTCATGTCACTTGCCCAGGGTACAATTAATGCAAGGTTCAGATATTATTAGATTATATTTCTGGTATTTGCAGAACCAACATTTAAAGAGAAAAAAATTCTAAAGTCTTATGACTCTCTATCCACTAATCTTTAGATTCTATATAGTAAGAACATGAAGAACACGGGGTGGGGGAGTGCAGAATGGGGGGATGGAGAATTATTCTTTTTTTAAATTAATTTTTATTAAATATATTATTTGAGTTTTACAATTTTCCCCCAATCTTACTTCCCTCCCCCCCCTTGAAAGCAATCTGTCAGTCTTTATTTTGTTTCCATGTCATACTTTGATCCAAATTGGATGTGATGAAAGAGAAATAATATCCTTAGAAAAGAGTTTTTCTAAATTAAAGGGAATAGTCCTTGAACATTGTTTAGACTCCACAGCTCCTTATCTGGATACAGATGGCACTCTCCTTTGCAGACAGCCCCAAATTGCTCCTGATTGTTGCACTGATGGAATGAGCGAGCCCTTCAAGGTTGATCATCACTCCCATGTTGCTGTTAAGGTATACAGTGTTTTTCTGGTTCTGCTCATCTCACTTATCATAAGCTCATGCAAATCCCTCCAGTCTACCTTGAAATCCTGTCCCTCCTGGTTTCTTATAGAGCAATAGTGTTCAATGACATACATATACCACAGTTTGCTAAGCCATTCCCCAATTGAAGGACATTTACTTGATTTCCAATTCTTTGCCACCACAAACAGGGCTGCTATAAATATTTTTGCTCAAGTAATGTTTTTACCCTTTTTCATCATCTCTCCAGGATATAAACCCAGTAGTGGTATTGATGAGTCAAAGGGGATGCACATTTTTGTTGCCCTTTGGGCTTAGTTCCAAATAGCTCTCCAGAAAGGTTGGATGAGTTCACAGCTCCACCAACAGTGTAATAGTGTCCCAGATTTCCCACAACCCTTCCAACAATGATCCTTATCTTTTCTGGTTATATTGGCCAATCTGAGAGGTGTGAGGTGGTACCTCAGAGAAGCTTTAATTTGCATTTCTCTAATAATTAATGATTTAGAGTATTTTTTCATATGGCTATGAATTGCTTTGATCTCATCTGTAAATTGCCTTTGCATATCCTTTGACCATTTGTCAATTGAGGAATGGCTTTTTGTTTTAAAAATATGATTCAGTTCTCTGTATATTTTAGAAATGAGTCCTTTGTCAGAATCATTAGTTGTAAAGATTGTTTCCCAATTTACTACATTTCTTTTGATCTTGGTTACAGTGGTTTTATTTGTGCAAAAGCTTTTTAATTTAATGTAATCGAAATCATCTAACTGGTTTTTGGTGATGTTCTCCAACCCTTCCTTAGTCATAAACTGCTCCCCTTTCCATAGATCTGACAGGTAAATTAGTCCTTGATCCTCTAATTTGCTTATAGTGTTTTTTATGTTTAAATCCTGAAACCATTTGGATCTTATCTTGGTAAAGGGCGTGAGGTGTTGGTCTAATCTAAGTTTCTTCCATACTAACTTCCAATTATCCCAGCAGTTTTTATCAAAGAGGAAGTTTTTATCCCAATGGCCAGACTCTTTGGGTTTATCAAACAGCAGGTTACTATAATCATCTCCTGCTTATACACCTAGTCTTTTCCACTGGTCCACCACCCTATTTCTTGGCCAATACCAAACAGTTTTGATGACTGAAGCTTTATAATATAATTTTAGATCAGGTAGGGCTAAGCCACCTTCTTTTGCACTTTTTTTCATTGAGCTCCTGGAAATTCTTGACTTTTTATTTCTCCATATGAATTTACTTACAATTTTTTCTAACTCATTAAAGTAATTTTTTGGAATTTTGATTGGTAGGGCACTAAACAGATAGTTTAGTTTTGGTAGAATTGTCATTTTTGTTATATTAGCTCTACCTATCCATGAGCAGTTGATATTTGCCCAGTTATTTAAATCTGATTTAATTTGTGTGAGAAGTTTTTTGTAATTATTTTCCAAAAGATTCTGAATCTGTCTTGGCAAATAGACTCCCAAATATTTTACACTGTCTGAGGTTACTTTGAATGGGATTTCTCTTTCTAGCTCTTCCTGCTGTATCTTGCTAGACATATATAGATAAGTTGAGGATTTATGAGGGTTTATTTCATAACCTGCAACTTTGCTAAAATTGCTAAGTGTTTCCAGTAGTGTTTTGGATGATTTCTTGGGATTCTCATGTCATCTGCAACGAGTGAGAGTTTTGTGTCTTCCTTCCCAATTCTAATTCCTACAATTTCTTTTTCTTCTCTAATTGCTAATGGTAACATTTCTAATACAATATTGAATAGTCGTGGTGATAATGGGCACCCTTGTTTCACCCCTGATCTTATTGGAAATGCCTCTAGCCTCTCCCCATTGAATATAATGCTTGTTGATGGTTTCAGATAGATAATGCTAATTATTTTAAGGAACAGTCCATTTATTCCTACACTCTCTCGGGTTTTTGTAGGAATGGATGCTGTATTTTGTCAAAAGCTTTTTCAGCATCTATTGCTATGATCATATGATTTTTGATAGGTTTGTTGTTGATATAATTGAGTATACTAACAGTTTTCCTAATATTGAACCAACCCTGCATTCCTGGCATAAATCCTACTGGATCATAATGTATTATCTTGGTGATGACTTGTTTTAATCTTTTTCGCTAAGATTTTATTTAAGATTTTTGCATCTATATTCATCAGGGAAATAGGTCTATAATTTTCTTTCTCTGTTTTAACTCTTCCTGGTTTAGGTAACAGCACCATATTGGTTTCATAGAAAGAGTTAGGCAGAGTTCCATCTTTCCCTATTTTTCCAAAGAGTTTATATAGAATTGGAACCAACTGTTCCTTAAATGTTTGGTAGAATTCACTTGTGAATCCATCAGGCCCTGGAGATTTGTTTTTAGAGAGTTCAATGATTGCTTGTTAAATTTCTTTTTCTGAGATAGGTAGTATGCCCCTACTGATAAATGTTATCTTGTCTGGAAAGCTGTCTCATTTTATTCTTTCATTAATCATGGCAAGGAATTGATTCCTCAGATCACTTCTCACTGAACCTATTCCTAATTTGCTCTCCTGCCTTTGAACTTTTCCCAACTCCTCCACAAGAATCTCTTCCCCTTCTGAAACCCTACTCAAATCTTACATCTTACTTTCTTTTTCATTCAGAAATGTACTCTAATATATAATGTGAGTTTGTGTTTCTAGAAAATTTTAGTGGAGATGAAAAGATGGACAAAATCAGTGGGAAAATATTTGTATATTCTGTATGTATTGATAAATTCTGACCTATTGTTACTATTCAATTATTTTTCAGTTATTTCCAAGTCTTTGTGAACCCATTTGCGGGTTCTTGACTGGGAGTGATATGTCATTTCACTTTCCAGCTCATTTTACATATGAGGAAACTGAAACAAATAGTTAAGTTACTTTTCCATACTCACACAAAGTTATATTTAAACTCCAGGAGACTTCAGACCTGGAACTCTATCCACTGTGTCACATAACTTAGGGATTTTTAACTTGGGATCCACAAAATTAAAACACAGACACACATTATGTAACTCTATTTGCTTAAAATTGATTTCCTTTTTAATTCTTTGCATTTTATGCTTTTAAAAAACATTCTGAGGGAGTTCATAGACTTCATTTAATTGCTAAAAGAGGTCCATGATACAAAGACAACTAAGAAACCTTGCCTTAAAGAGGTCATGGACTCATTTTAAAATTACTCAAAAGAGTTTGGGAACCACAGGAACTCTAGCTGGTCTACTTCCAATAATGCAAGACACCCTGTAATATGTACTCTAAGACAATTCAAGACTAGAATATTACCTGGATTGTGAAGATAAAAAAATTTGGAGAAACCACTTGGAGGTCTTCCTCCTACAGCTATTCACATTTGAATTGCCCATCCTATCTATGGCAAAATTAAACATTTTTCCATCTATGATTTTATGACTCGAGGACATCAAATTCTGAAAATTTTTTCAAAGAGTTAATTAGTTCAGACAATCATTTTATCAACAAGGAAAATTTACCAATTATAAAATCAGATTCATGTTTTACCTATAGTTAAAATGATCTCACTGATGTTTGTTAATATTCATTCCCTGGTGTCCAAGATTCTTATGATAAATCTCTATAAAATTAACAAGGCTAGTTTTAGAACTGCTAACACTGAATTTGTTGTCAAACTAACAATAATTGTTAGTCCTTTGCAAACCTTAAAAATAGGCATGTAAATGCTAGCTGCATCATTTATTATTATTATTATTATTATTATTATTATTATTATTATTATTACCTAGAACATTTTTTAAACTAGTAGGACCTGCTGGAACTCGAACTTCACTAACAGAACTTTTCAGAACCAGGGGGCACAGTTAGATCATGCTGAGGCATATTGGTATGTTCATGAAAAAATGTGGCATTTTAATAACAAAATTAGGCATGAGAATTCCCTTCATGAAAATTATTTTTCATTTTCCCCAAAAGGTATTCTGTTACTTGTCTGTTTTTAGTCATTTCAATTAACTACATCTTTCTCAACTGTTAAATGAGCAAAAGTAATTATTTGACTTCTAAAGGTCTCTTTCAGTTCCAAATTAGTGATTTTATGAACTCTTTCTTTCAAGTTGCAAACAACTATGACTTATAGTCTTAGAGCATTGTCCATTGATTTGCCTGTATAATAATACAATAGTCAGTGTAAGAGGAAAAAAAATTGATTTTAGATCTTCCTGAATCCAAGTCCAACACTCTAACATATTCCATACAAGTCCTATAAATAAGATAATTATGTCTATTACATCCATGATAAATACTCTCACTTTTTTCAGTGTTTTTTTCACTGCTAAGTCTCAATCAAAAATCTTTCCCATTCATAATGGTCAGATGAGTTGTTTGAGGCATCAATAACACATTAGAAAGAAATAAAGAGCATGATACAGCTACAATAAAATTGCATTAAGTTAAATCATGCTAATTTGAAATTTCTGATAATTAGACCAAGATCAAAAAGCTTTCTTTTTTAAAAAAAGTATTTGTCAAGAGCCATGTTAACTAAGAAAATATATTGCATAATCAAAATTATAGGGGATTTTGCTTAACCTACTTAAGATAAATATTTTCAAACACAAAAGCCATTCATTTGAATATAAACAATGTGCCAAGTACAAATGAGTCATATGTTCAATAAAACAGTTAGTAGGATTAAAATGGACCACACAAGGCAAACAATTAACTGGGGCGACTGTATTATTCCAAAGTGATAGCAACATTTTTTTTAAATCTTTCCTCCTACGAAAATAATAATCCTTAATTTTGTCAGTGTGGATATTCCCTTCGCTCATGCAAGTTGCAAATCTATGACTTAGTAAATGTATGGTCCTTGTGAGTTACTATAATAGAAAAATAAGTAACTTAGTTTCCAATCTTCTTGTAATCAGACCATTAAAACTGAGATAATCTGGCTAGGTTATTTTAGCAAATAAGTTTCCCTTAGGCTGGGATCTAAAGAACTATTCAGTTTTGCTTTCTTACTTGGACTTGCAGGATTTTCTTCCTCTGACAATAAAGAGAATGGAAAACAAAACATTCATGAGTCCCCCCTTTTCAAATCCATATTTCTGGCAGGAAAATACATGTCTCGCTCTTTTCTTTGGGCAGTATTATTAAGCAGCGAATGCTTCTTTCTCCTTTCAGCTCTGAGCACAACTTTTCTGTAATTTTTTCAGTTCTCAGCAAAAGATGCAAAACCTGTCTTCTTCCAGTTAGTTAAGTAGAGTGAAAAGGAAGGTTCAAGGTCTAGACTATTTTCTAAATTTGTAGATTTTAAAGAGTCATTGCTCAGTTTTACATGAATGGGTTCAATTCTCTTCAATAAACAGTGAGCAGGCTCAGTACCATTTTCTCTGTATCTACCTTCATTTTGCTTCTTTAGTCACTGATGGGTTTCTATCTCAAAGCAGGGTGAGAAAACAGACATTGTGTTTCTATCAGATGTGCCATAAACAGGCAATATCTAAATATTTCATTTAAAAAAAAACAATTTCTAGTTGTCAAAGTTTCCCGAACTTGAAATATCCAAATTATTTTGCTTTCTTTAAAATCTTCATCTACTTCTTTTTCTTTCCAAATTCTATTCTCAGAGAGGTTGAGATATTAGAGATTTTTTTTGCAGAAATGTCTGTGTTTTTGCTCCTTTCCACAAACAAACTTTTTCAAATGTGACATGGAAGCAGTTTACAGTAGTAAATACTAGAGTGAAATGGATTTCAGAAGCCAGTTAATCTAATGACCTCATTTTTTTGGTAGATGAGCAAAGTAAGACTCTATAATATGAACTCTGACTGCAGAGCAAGTACTATTTCCACTATGCAATGCTTCTTGGGGAAGAACTAATCTGTATTGATTTAAAACTAATTTTATTTGTTAGAGACAAGTCTAGAAATTGTATGAAAGATACTAATGGTCCTGGTATCAAATTTTCCTTGAAATGAGGAGATATAAAAGCAACATTTGCTGAGTTGGAGAGCATTTGGAGATGGTCAGGAAGAACCTGAAATTTATAAATTGCTTTTAACTGTTATTTTAGCAGAGTTTGCACAAAGGCATGGTCTTACTGGTGGCTTCCATATAAGTGCTATTTAGAATTGTAATAGAGTCTAAACTTCATGAATTCATTGGAACATGAAATACATATCCCCTACTATCAATGCAATTAAATATTTCCTCTCTGAACTATATTCTTTTTTAAAAATTTTCTTATACAAAGATTTTATTTATTTTGAGTTTTGCAATTTTCCCCTATTCTTGCTTTCCTCCCCACCCCCACAGAAGGCAGTCTGTTAGTCTTTACATTGCTTGCATGGCATACATTGATCTAAGTTGAATGTGATGAAAAAGAAATCATATCCTTAAGGAAGAAAAGTAAAGTATAAGAGAAAGCAAAATTATATAATAAGATGACAGTAGATTTTTTTTCTAGATTGAAGGTAATAGTCTTTGGTCTTTGTTCAAACTCCATAATTATTTCTCTGGTTACAGATAGTCTTCTCCATTGCAGATAACCCAAATTGTCCCTGATTGTTGCACTGATGGAATGAGTAAGCTCATCAAGGTTGATCATCAACCCCATATTGTTATTATATTGTACAGTGTTTTTCTGCTTCTGATCATCTCACTCAGTGTCAGTTCATGTAAATCCTTCCATGATTTCCCAAATTCCCATCCCTCCTGGTTTCTAATAGAACAGTAGTGTTTCATGACATACATATACCACAGTTTGTTAAGTCATTCCCCAATTGAAAAACATTCACTTAATTTCCAATTTTTTGCCACCACAAACAGGGCTGCTATGAATATTTTTGTACAAGTGATGTTTTTACCCTTTTCCATAATCACTTCAGGTTATAGACCCTGTAGTGGTACTGCTGGATCAAAGGGTTTGGCCATTTTTGTTGCCCTTTGGGCATAATTCCAAATTGCTCTCCAGGAAGGTTGAACAAGTTCACAGCTCCACCAACAATGCATTAGTGTCCCAGATTTCCATTTCAACATTGATCATTGTCTTTTCTGGTCATATTGACAAGTCTGAGAGGTGTGAAGTGGTACATTAGAGATGCTTTAATTTGCATTTCTCTAATAGGTAGTGATTTACCACCCCCCTTTTTAAACCTTTTCATTCATCTTTGAGCCTCCTGTTTGATGTACAAATTTTCTATTTAGCTCTGATCTGTTCATCAGGAATTTTTGGAATTCTTCCATTTTTGTTAAATGTCCATCTTTTTCCCCCTGGAAGAGAAGGCTCAGCTTTGTGGGATAGTGGATTCTTGTTTGCATTCCAAGCTCCCCTGCTCTTCGAAATATCTCATTCCAGCCCCTTTGATCCCTTAATGTTGATGCAGCCACTTACTGTGGCTCCTTGATATTTAAATTGTTTCTTTCTGGCTGCTTGCAGGATTTTCTCTTTTATCTGATAGTTCTGGAATTTGGCCACAACATTCCTTGGTGTTTTCATTTTAGGATCTTTTTCTGGAGGGGATCGATGTATTCTTTCAATAACTACTTTGCCCTCTGGTTCCATGATATCAGGGCAATTTTCCATCACTAGATCCTGTAATATTAAGTCCAGACATTTTTTTCTCTTCGATGTTTTCAGGAAGTCCAATAATTCTCAGGTTGTCCCTCCTCAACTTATTCTGGAGGTCAGTGGTTTTGCTGATGAGGTATTTTACATTTTCTTCTATTTTTTCTATTTTTTGATTCTGTTTAATAGGCTTTTGCCGTATCATGAAGTCATTAGTTTCTGTAGACTCCATTCATTTTTTTAGGGAGGAGTTTTCTTCATTAACCTTTTGCAACTCCTTTTCCAATTGGTCAGTTATACTTTTGAAAGAGCTTTCCATTTAACCAATTGAGGTTTTGAGAGAATTATTTTCTTTTTGCATTTGCCCAGTTGAGGATTAGAGAGAATTATTCTCATTTTGTATTTGTCCAACTGATGATGTGAGAGATTTATTCTCATTTTGCTTTTGTCCAATTGAGGATCTGAGAGATTTATTCTCATTTTGTATTTACCCAATTGTATTTTCTAAGGATTTGTTTTCTTGTTGCAAGGTATTGATTGTCTCTCCCAAATTTTCCAGTTGATTTTTAAACACCTTCAATGAAGTCTTTCTGTGTTGGAGACCCAATCATATTCTCCCCAGAGGTTCTAGGTCACTCTGACTTAGGATTTTTTCTTTCCAAAAATTTTTCTATGGATCCATCTTTCTTCTGACCCTTCTTCATTTTGCTAAGACCTTGAGTTGTGGATGGGCTGGTTCACAGGGGTTTGGTTGTTGGGATCCCAAGTGGCTTTACTCACTGAGTGCAATTTCTCTGTATGGCCAGTAGGAGGTGCTGGTTGCTTTCTCTGGAGTGTCTGTGACCTTGATTGAGGCCTACTCCTTTAGCCTGAAGGGATCGATTGAAGCTATTGAATACTTTTGCCTTCAGTCAATGGTGGACTTTACCCTGGGGTGAGGTCATCCCTCTCCCTATCATCAGCTGGGCTGGTTCTTCTATTCACACACCTGTGCCTGAGGCAGAAGTAGTCTGCAATTGTTTGTTCTGGGAAGAAGCCTCAGCTGCAATGGAAGCATGGACTCAGAGTTCCTCAGACCTGAGGAGGCCAGGGATGGTGTTCTGCAGCTTTCCTACACTGGAACTCTCCCTCCAGCCCTCTTGGCAAGCTCTAGAAGGTCAGTCCCAACACCAGTGCCTCTGCTCCCTAGTTGACTCAAACCTCAGTGGTCTAGCTCAATGGCAGATCAAGAAGGTCTGGTTCTCAGGTCCTCAGGCTCCCTGGCTCCAATTCAGCCATAATCTGGCTGATTGGGGCTGATCTGCCCTCTGTACCTACACTCACCTGCCCAGACTCACCCATGGCTACAGAAGAAAAATCCTGAGGTGGATGTTCTTTCTCCTGGCTTTTCTTTCTGGGTTTTGTGGGTCATATTTCTGTTAAGAGGTTTGTTTCATATCATATATGGGGAAAGATCAAGACACTTTAAAACTGTGCCTGTCTTCTCTCCACCATCTTGGCCTGAACTGGTAAGTAGTGATTTAAATCAAATTTTCATATGAATATGGATTGCTTTGAATTCCTCATCTTTAAATTGCCTTTGCATATCCTGACAATTTTTAAATTGGGAAATGGCTTTTATTTTGAAAATTTGACTCAGTTCTCTGTATATTTTAGAAATGAGTCTTTTGTCAGAAATACAAGTTGTAAAAATTGTTTCTCAATTTACTACAAATTCTTTTGATTTTGGTTACAATGGTTTTGTCTGTGCAAATGTGTTTTAATTTAATGTAATCAAAATTTCCTAGTATGTTTTTAATGATGTTTTCCTTCTCTTCTTTGGTCATAAAGGTCAAACTGCTTCCCTTTCCTTAGAACTGATAGTTATACTACTCCTTGATCTTCTAGTTTGGCTTATAATATTGATTTTTATGTCTAAGATCCATTTTGATCTTATCTTGGTACAGGGAATGAGCTGTTAGTCTAATCCAAGTTACTTCCATACTAACTTCCAATTTTCCCAACAGTTTTTATTGAAGAGAGAGTTTTTATCCCAATAGCTTGATTCTTTGGGTTTATCAAATAGCAGATTACTATAATCATTTCATGCTATCGAACCTGGTCTATTCCACTGATTCACCACTCTATTTCTTAGCCAATACTAGACAGTTTTGATGACTGATGCATTATAATATAATTTTAGATCTGGTAAGGCTAAACCACCTTCTTTTGCACTTTTTTCAATAAAATTAGTTTTCAAAAATCCCTGGAAATTCTTGGCTAATTATTTCTCCATATAAATTTGCTTACAAATTTTGTCTAACTCATTAAAGTAATTTTTTGGAATTTTGATTGTTAGGGCACTAAACAAATAATTTAGTTTTGGTAGAATTGTCATTTTTATTATATTAGCTTAACCTATCCATGGGTAGTTGATGTTTGCCCAGTTATTTAAATCTGATTTTATTTATGTGAGAAGTGTTTTGCAATTGTTTTTAAAAATCAACTGGAAAAATTGGGAAAAGAACCTCAAGGGAAAATTAACATCTCACAAGAAGAAAACAAATCCTTGGAAAGTAAAATTGGACAAATACAAAATGAGAATAATTCTCTCAGATCCTCAAATGGGCAAATGCAAGAAGAAAATACTTCTCACAAAACTGCAGTTGGGCAAATGGAAAACTTCAAAAATCAAATTGACCAATTAGAAAAGGAGTAGCAAAAGATAAATGAAGAAAATTCTTCTCTAAAAAACAGAATGGAATCTGTGGAAACTAATGACCTCATCAGACAACAAGATTCTGTTAAACAAAACCAAAAGGGCAAAAAAAATAGAAGAAAATATAAAATACTTTATCAGCAAAAGCAGTGACCTCAAGAATAGAATGAAAAAGGATAACCTGAGTATTAATGGTCTTCCTGAAATCATTAAAGAGAAAAAAAAATCCTGGGCTTAATATTACCAGATTTAGTGATGGAAAATTGCCCTGATATCATGGAACAATAGGGCAAAATAGTTATTGAAAGAATAAATCAATCTCCTCTGGAAAAAGATCTTCTCTCCATTAACATTAAGGGATCAAAGGGCCTGGAATGAAATATTCTGAAAAGTAAGTGAGCTTGGAATGCAGCCAAGAGTCCAGTATCTGGCATAGTTGAGCCTTCTCGTCCAGAGGAAAAGATGAATATTTAATGAAATGGGAGACTTCCAACATTTCCTGATGAAAAGCCAGAGCTTGGACATCAAACCAGAGACACATGAAAAGGTGAAAAAAAAAGGTAAAGGGAAAATAAAAACCTCTATCCAATGAGATGAAACAGGCTATATCCCTACCTGGAAGAAGGATTCTCATAATTCTTGAGAATTGCAACTCTATAAGAGAGAATATACTTAGCCAGAAGTGATTGATACTCATGACTTTTCTGTGACTCAGAATTATTTAAAAACCCTACCTCCTTAAAAAGGGGGACAGTACAGAGATGCAAGGATGGAGGAGACTGAATGGGGTAAATCTCATTATATTAAGAGTTATAAAATACCTATTGTGATAGAGGGGAATAAGGGAGGAGGTGAGAACCACCTGAATCTTCATCTCATCAGACCTGGCTTAATGTTAACTTTCACACATAAGTTAAGAAACTTATCTTACCTTTCAAATATTAAAAAGGGGAAAGGGGAGGGGGGATGGGGAGGAGGAGAAAAAGAAGAACTAACAGAAGAAAGGGAAGGAAGAAGGGGAAAAGAGAAAGGGGACAGAATGGGGAGGGGGGTTGACATAGGAAGTCAAACATATAGAAGGTGGTGGTATTCAGAAACATAATACTGGGGAATGTGGATAAAGGGGAAAAAGGAGGAAAAATACAAACAGAGGGAAGATTGTATGGAGGGCAATAAAGAGTTAGTAATTATCATTTTAATGTGAATGGGATGAATTCTTCCTCAAATTGTAAGTCAATTAAAAACCATAATCCTACAATTTGCTGCTTACAAGAAGCTCATCTGAAGCAGAGAGATACATATAGAGTAAGGGTAAAAAGTTAGAGTAAAATATATTTTGCTTCAGCTGAAGTGAAAAAATCAGGGGTAGCAATCTTTATCTCAGAAAAGCAGCTGCAAAAATAGATAGCATTAAAAAATATAAGGAAGGAAATTAAATCCTCCTAAAAGATACCATAGACAATAAAATAACTTCAATACTAAATATGTATATTGGGCCAGTGAGATATAAACTCAGAACCAATTGGAAACTAAATTATCCCATTTTAAAGAATGAGTGGATCAAGCAACACATTATAGAAAGAATTGATTCTTTCATTCTAGATAATGTCAATAATGAAACAACATACCAAAAGCTATGGGATACACTCAAGGTGGCTATCAGGGGATATGTTATATCTTTAAATGCTTACATGAATAAATTAGAGAAAGAGGAAATCAATGAACTAAATATGCAACTAAATAGTTAGAGAAAGAACAAATTAAAAAACCCCAAATACAAATGAGAAATTCTAAAAATTGAAGGAGAAATTAATAAAATTGAAAGCAAGAAAACTATTGAACTAATAAATAAAACCAAGAGCTGAGTTCATGAAAAAACCAATAAAATTTTTAAATCTCTGGTCAATTTGATTAAAAAAAAGATAGAAAGAAGAAAACCAAATTGCTAGTATCATAAATGAAAAAAGTGAACTCACCACCAATGAGAAGGAAATTAAAATAATAATTTGGAATTATTTTGCCCAACTCTATGCCAATAAATTTGACAATCTCAGTAAAATGGATAAATATTTTCAAAAAGTATAAGTTGCCCAGATTAAATGAAGAGGAAATTAAAAACCTAAAACCCCAATCTCAGAAAAAGAAATTCAACAAGCCATTATTCAACTCCCAGGGCCAGCTGTATCCACAAGTGAATTCTATCAAAGCGTTTAAGGAGAAATTGGTTCCAATTCTATATAAACTCTTTGGAAAAATAGGTGAAAATGGAACTCTGCCTAATTCTTTCTATGACACAAATGTGGTGCTGATATCTAAACCAGGAAAAATTGAAACAAAGAATTAAAATTATAGAACTATTTCCTTAATGTATAGAGATGCAAAAATCTTAAATAAATTATTGGCAAAAAGATTAGAACAAGTTATGACTAGGATGATATATTATGATCAAGTAGGATTTATACCAAGAATGCAGGATTGGTTCAATATTAGGAAGACTTAGTATAATTAATTATATCAATAACAAACACATCAGAAATCATATGGTTATTTCAATAGATGCTGAAAAAGCTTTTTTTCCAGATTTTATTTAGTTTTATTTATACATTACTAAAATATTCTTGTTTAAGAACATAATCCCCCTCCCCCACAAAATATAAACCCTCACAAGAAATAAAGTAAAAGAAAGAGAAAAAAAATGCGTTTCAGTCTGTGTTCTGATACTCTCAGCTCTGTCTCCAGTGAATCACATTCTTTATCATAAGTCCATCATAGTAGTTATTTACATATTTTTCCACAGTTTCTGTTGCTGATTGTAATTTCCTCCATCCATTTCTCCCCACTACCATCTATTATATTTTTTTCTCTCATTTCACTTTGTTCCTCTTCAAAAATGTGCTGTGGGGCACCTGAGTGACATAGTGGACAGAGCACTAACCCTGAGGCCAAGAGGTCCCAAGCCTACATCCTACCCCAGATCCCCAGCAACCACCAAATCCCATGGTCCTGGACAGGCAGGCCAATCCTAGCACCTTACAAAAAGTTCTATCTGACTATCCTCTCCTATAATCTATCCTCTCCTCTATCACCCACATTCCTCCCCTTCCCTCCATCCCTCTTCTCTCCCTTTTCCTCTAGATTTCTATACACTATTGAACGTTTATGCTGTTCCCTCTCTAAGCCATTTCTGATGAGAATAAAGGTTCCCTCATTACCCTTGCCTTCCCTCCCTTCCATACCATTGCAAAAGCTACATGAAATATCATTTATATGAAATAGCCTATTCTACCTCTCTGTTCTCTTACTCTGAGTACATTTCCCTTTCACCCATTGACTCCATTTTTACAAAATATTTTATCTTTAAATTCAGCTCTCTCCTGTGCTTCATCTAAAGATTATAGTAATCTGCTGTTTGATAAAACCAAAGATTCCAGCTATTGGGAGAAAATTTCTCTCTTTGATAAAAACTATTGGCAAAATTGGATGTTAGTTTGGAAGAGACTTGGATTAGACCAACATCTCACACTGTATACCAAGATATGATCTGTTTAGTCCCTTTCTGGACTCCCTCCATCTTCCCCAGGAGAGTGTTGAAGGGGTGGGAGACAATGAAGTCAAGGATGACAAGTTCTCCAAGATTCCCCAAGTACTCCAAGATCTCCAATCATTGAACCAAATACCAGTCCTTAAATATATTTCCCAGACCCTTAATCCACTCCCACTCCCATGGCACTTAGTAAAATAAGACTCGGGTGCTCAAGGACACCAGATGATGATAGTTTACAGTGCTCCATCACAAAACATTCCCTAACATATTCCCCTTCATGTCTTTTTATGCAGCAAAATTATTACATAATGAATGCCACATAAGTTGTAAACAAAAGTTCAAAAACAGTGTAAACAAATTTCAATTAAACAATAGTAAAAACTAATATTCCCAAATTCCTTGAAATATGTTTTATCCTCAACTTACAACCAAACAAAGATTACAAAGTTTTTTCTTTTGCTAACAAAAAACCTTTCAAAGCAATCAAATTCAAAATCCAAACTAAAAGGAGTATCTTTGAACTCAGGTAACTTTTAACTATTTCAGATCTGAATCACACACACACACACACACACTCACACACACACACACACACACAAGAGTTCAAACATTAACTCAAGTAGAGAAACAACTCTCTTGTATTGCATTTACCAAGGTGAGATTGATACCCTGGCCAGTACCAGATCTCAGAATATGGAAACTTTTCCCCACCTCTCCAGGCCAGTAGAGAGATGTAAAATGCCCTATAGATGTTTAAATACATATATACACACATAACACACCAAAATATTAGCCATAGGTGTAGGCTTCATTTGAAAGACAAAATCTAAATTTCCCATTTCTTTTTTTTAAAGTTTTTGCAAGGCAATGGGGTTAAATGACTTGCCCAAGGTTACACAGCTAGGTAATTGTTAAGTGTCTGAGGCCAGATTTGAACTCAGGTACTCCTGACTCCAGGGCCAGTGCTCTATCCACTGCGCTGCCTAGCTGCCCCCAAATTTCCCATTTACAGAAAAAATCTTCTTCCTCTTTTTTTTCTTAACTAATTAACCACCAAGCTTCCCAATCAATAACCTATTAAAAACATTGCTCAAGCCCTTTTCCCTCCCCAAACCAGGTATGGGGTTCCCTTGATTTCTAAAATAAGTTTTTGAGACATGGTTTTGAATTTCGAAGTTCCAAAAAGAAAACTTTCTCTTCTCCCTCCCCCTTCCCTCTGCAGAGGGTGGGAACTGCAGAAAATGAGAGAAAGCATTTGAAGTTACTTAAGATTTTGACAGTACAATCTGGAGTTGTTGCACCCCATGAACAGCAGTCAGTCAACACCATTACAGAGAGTGAAATTTGTCTACAGCATCAAAGTCTGAATCAGAGTCTGTATCAGGGTCCGCATCAGCAAGGAAAGGTCACTGCATCCAGTCACACGTCCAGGGGCCTGGGTCATGCCCAGATTGTACAGTGTAGTCAGGTATGGAGCTGTGGCCAAAAAGAACAGTAAGCAGTTTCTCCGTATCCCATTCATGTTGCTGGCACTTGGGGGCAGACTGCTCCTTGAAGAAGAAGCTCCATCCCCTGGGGCTCTGTCTCAGAGACTTTGCTTCCCTCTGACTCCTCAATGTTGAATTCCATTTGTCTTTTCTGTTTCACTTTACACCTCCTCGATTACATTCAGCATGCTAGTAACAAATCAACCTGTTACTTTCTACAGAGTCCTCTGCTCTGGGTTGTCAACTGATTCTCTTGCTTTTATCTGCTGTGTCCTTATTCTGGACTTCACTCAGATAACTCTAACTTCATGTCCCCATATGGGTGCCATATCTTGAGTCCCATTCTGGAAGCCCTCATTCTTTCCAAGGGAAGCGCTGAAGCAGTGGGAGACAAGGAAGACAAGGATGACAAGTTCTCCAAGATCTCCAAGTACTCCAAGATCTCCATTTACTGAACCAAATACCAGTGCTTAAATATCCTTCCCAGTCCCTTAATCCACTCTCGCTCCCTTGGTACTTAGTAAAATAAGACTCGGGTGCTCAAGGACACCAGGTGATGATAGTTTACAGTGCTGCCTCACAACAGTCCCTAACAAAGATCAAAATGCATACAGAATTTATGATAAATGATAAACAATATTATACACAAAGTAGAAGATCAAGGAATAGTTTGCCTGTCAGATCTATGGAAAGGGAAGCAATTTATGACCAAGGAAGAAATGGAGAACATCATTAAAAACAAACTAGAAAATTTTGATTACATTAAATTAAAAATCTTTTCCACAAACAAAACCACTGTAACCAAGTTCAAAAGAAATGTAGTAAATTGGAAAACAATTTTTACAACTAGTATTTCTGACAAAGAACTCATTTCTAAAATATACAGAGAACTGAGTGAAATTTTCAAAAAAAAAAGCCATTCCCTAATTGAAAGTGGCCAAAGGATATGCAAAGGCAATTTACAGATGAGGAAATCAAAGCAATCCATAGTCATATGAAAACTTGCTCTAAATCACTACTTATTAGAGAAATGCAAATTAAAACATCTTGGAGGTACCATCTCATACCTCTCAGACTGGTCAATATGACCAGAAAGGGCAATGATAAATTTTGGAAGGGATGTAGGAAATCTGGGACACTGATGCATTATTGGTGGAGTTGTGAGCTCATCCAACCTTCCTGGAGAGCAATTTGGAATTATGCCTAAAGGGCAACAAAAATGTGCATGCCCTTTGATCCAGCACTACCACTACTGGGTCTATACCCCGAAGAGATTATGAAAAATGTAAAAGCGTCACTTGTACATAAATATTCATAGTAGCCCTGTTTGTGGTGATGAAAAATTGGAAATCAAGTGAATGTCCTTCATTTGGGGAATGGCGTAACAAACTGTGGTATGTTTGTTTAGAAACCAGGAGAGATGGGAATTCAGGGTAACATGGAAAGATTTGCATGAACTGATGCTTAGCAAGATGAACAGAACAAGTACAACATTGAACACCCTAACAGCAACATGAGGGTGATAATCATCCTTGATGGACTTGCTCATTCCATCAGTGCAACAATCAGGGACAATTTGGGCTATCTGCAATGGAGAATACTATCTGTATCCAGAGAAAGAATTGCAGATTTTTAACAATGACCATTCTATTACCTTAAATTTAGGAAAAACAGCTTTTATCTTATTATATAATTTTGCTATCTCTTATAATTTATTTTTCTTCCTTAAGGATATGATTTCTCTCTCATCACATTCAACTTAGATCAATGTATACCATGGAAACAATGTAAAGACTAAGAGACTGCCTTCTGTGGAGGATGGGGGGGAGGGAATCAAGAATAGGGGAAATATTTTAATACTCAAAAGATATAAAATTTTTCTTTAAAAAAAGAAGTGCTATAAAAATGACAATTCTACCAAAATTAAACTATCTGTTTAGTGCCCTACCAATCAAAATTCCAAAAAATTACTTTAATGAGTTAGAAAAAATTGTAAGTAAATTCATATGGAGATATAAAAAGTCAAGAATTGCCAGGAGCTTAATGAAAAAAAGTGCAAAAGAAGGTGGCTTAGCTCTACCTGATCTAAACTTATATTGTAAAGTATCAGTCATCAAAACTGTTTGGTATTGGCTAAGAAATAGAGTGGTGGACCAGTGGAAAAGACTAGGTGCAACAACAGAAAATGGTTATAGTAATCTGTTGTTTGATAAACCCAAAGAATCCAGCTATTGGGATAAAAACTCCTTCTTTTATAAAAAAACTGCTGGGATAATTGGAAGTTAGTGTGGAAGAAACTTAGATTAGACCAACACCTAACACCCTTTACCAAGATAAGATCCAAATGGTTACAGGACTTAGACATAAAAAACAATACTCTAAGCAAATTAGAAGATCAAAGACTAATTTACCTGTCAGCTCTATGGAAGAGTGAACAGTTTATAACTAAGGAAGAGTTGGAGAACATCACCAAAATCCAATTAGATGATTTTGATTACATTAAATTAAAAAGCTTTTCCACAGATAAAACCACTGTAACCAAGATCAAAAGAAATGTAGTAAATTGGGAAACAATCTTTACAACTAATGATTCTGACAAAGGACTCATTTCTAAAATATACAGAGAACTGAGTCATATTTTTAAAACAAAAATCAATTCCCCAATTGACAAATTGTCAAAGGATATGCAAAGACAATTTACAGATGAGGAGATCAAAGCAATGCATATCCATATGAAAAAATGCTCTAAATCATTAATTATTAGAGAAATGCAAATTAAAGCTTCTCTGAGGTACCACCTCACACCTCTCAGATTGGCCAATATGACCAGAAAGTATAATGATCATTATTGGAATGATTGTGGGAAATCTGGGACACTATTTTACTTTTGGTGGAGCTGTGAACTCATCCAACCTTTCTGGAGAGCTATTTGGAACCATGCCCAAAGGGCAACAAAAATGTGCATACCCTTTGACCCAGCAATACCGCTACTGGGTCTATATCCTGAAGAGATGTTTTAAAAGGGTAAAAACATCACTTGTACAAAAATATTTATAGCAGCCCTGTTTGTGGTGGCAAAGAATTGGAAATCAAGTAAATGTCCTTCAATTGGGGAATGGCTTAGCAAACTGTGGTATATGTATGTCATTGAACACTATTGCTCTATTAGAAACCAGGAGGGACATGATTTCTGGGTAGCCTGGAGGGATTTCCATGAACTGATGCTGAGTGAGATGAGCAGACCCAGAAAAACACTGTATACCCTAACAGCAACATGGGAGTGATGTTCAACCTTGAAGGACTTGCTCATTTCATCAGTGCAACAATCAGGAACAGTTTTGGGCTATCTACAAAGGAGAGTGCCATCTGTATCCAGATAAGGAGATGTGGAGTTTGAACAAAGTTCAAGGACTATTCCCTTTCATTTAGAAAAAAATCCAGCTATCTTATTGTCTGATCTTGTTACCTCTTAGACTTCTTGTCTCTTCTTTAAGGATATGATGTCTCTCTCATCACACCCAATTGGGATCAAAGTATAACATGGAAACAAAGTAAAAATTTACAGATTTCTTTCTGTGTGGGGGCTGGGGGGAGGGAAGTAAGATTGGCAGGTAAATTGTAAAATTCAAATAATATCTTTAATAAAAGTAAATTAAAAATTAAAAACAAAAAAAGCAAAAATAGTACTGGGGAAAAAAAAGAAGTTATAGGTCTCTCTGGTTTTTGAATCTATTTCTTCTGTTTCTCCATGGGTCCTCCTTTTGCTGGCCTTCCTTCATTTTCTTAAGATTTTGTATTGGGGGAGGGGCTGTTTCAGAGATTTGCTTTTTCATAATCCTAGAGGCTTTGTTCATTTGGCTTACTAATTCCAAGGACTGGCCAGTAGGGAATGCTGATTGCTTTCTCTGGAGTGTTTGATGCCCTCAGCAGCCAGGTCCGAGTTGATCTTGAACTATGGGTTGGGCCTGGGTGAGGGAGTTAATCTTCCTTTCAGCTGAGTGAGTTCTGTTGCCCATAACTGAGCCTGAGGGGGTGAGGAGGCACTTACTGTTTTTTTTCTGGGAAGAATGAAGCACAAAAAGTATGGAATTCAGTTTTCTTGCCTGGTTGAGTGTTTTTCAGGTGTGCTTTGCAACTCTCTGTATTGGCACCCACCCTTGTATTGAATGGGGCTTACCAGACCTCCTCTTCCCTTGGCCAAAGAATCTGGGGCTAAAATTGGTCCTCCAACCCGCCACTCACCAATCCTCTGTGGCTAAGGCTGGTCTTCTGGCTTCCCCCGCCCCTTTGATGTCCCTGCATTGGCCCTCTGGTCTCCGCTCTTGGTCTACCCAGGGTCCTCTGGGACAGACCTTGTTGATAGGTGTTCTCCTAGCTTCTTTTTCTGGGTTTTGTTGGTAGAATTTCTTTTATGAGGTTTCTTTCATGTTATTTTTGAGGCAGAACCTGGAGGACTTAGAACAGTGCTTGTCATCTTTCTGGCATCTTAGCCAGAAGTCTGAATTATATTCTTAAAGAAAGTTGCATAATGAACATAAGCAATTAGGTGATTTGTCTGGGGTTGCATTTGAGTATGTGTCTGAGCTATATCATCTTAAGTTCAAATCCAGTTTGTTATCCATTACGCCATGCTACTTCTGCTTTGTTGTCTATTGATATATTATTATTAATCTATTTTCTACTTATTTGGAATAGTTTTTCCAAACTAATATTGAGCTGATGGCTGGGATATTAATTAAAAAGCACATTTATGCTTCCTCAGGATATAAAAAAAATCCCAAAACATCAAGGTGAAAATACATTCAAACATTTGAATTTGGCGAAGTTTCATCTTAGAATTACTATTTTGAAATATATAAAAAAGTCACAGAGGCAGTAAGGGTAGGTTCATGACTGTGGCCCATAAAGTGCCAAAAGAATATAAATGAATTCAAATTTTAATTTTTTTAAAAATTTTTTCTGCTTGAATAATACATCTCAAATAAGGACTTGCTTTCAAATGAAATTAATTTAAAAATTCAAAAGCATTCCAGCTGTGTTTCAGAAAAATAAGAGTTCACAATCATAATTTCACTTTAGTTTTTATTTAATCAAGTACTTTTTTCAAAACAAATTTGTGATACAGAAAAAAGTATCATCATGTCAATTTTATAGATGCCTAAATTAAAGCTCAGATTTTCTGTGACTAGATCTGGAGTCAAAAGAATTGATTTCAAATACCAACGCCATTTATCCATGAATAAAATTGGACTAGATGATGTGCAAAATCGCTCCTAGTTTTAGCATTGTATAATTTACCAATGGTTAGTGAGCTGATTGAAAGAGTATCTATTATGCTCTAGTAACAAATGCAGTTTTGTAATCAGCAAATGATAATTAGTGGAAAAACTAATTGGATCACTGTGAAAATAACATTCTATGATTTTAGGAAATTCTTGTATGATACTGTGTGTTCTTGAATGGAATATCATATCTTTGAGAAAGCCTTTCTTTTTAATTTCATAATTCCATAAGAATTTCATATTTGTATAGACTGTCTTCGTAAAAACACTATAGAAAACAGAAAATAAACGACTTGATCAGTGCTGATGTTTTCTCCAATTTTCCTGATTAATCATACCATTTATGATATTTTCTCATCTTTTTTCCTATAATATATTTTGAAATTATTAATTACTTAAATTGGTTACTAAGTGCTAATAAAACTTCATCAACTTCAGCATCTACTCATTCTCACATGAATTTTCTTAAGTGCTATTTTCTTTCCTCCATTAGGTATAGAGCTAGGGCAATTAAATGAAGTAACTCTGCTGTGATTAATGTTGAAAATCAATTTTTTAGAAATGTTGAAAATTTTATCTTATTTTGTACATATCTATTAACATTCCTGCAATTTTACATATGAATGATCATAATATCTGGACTTCTTAGATATCCTGCTAATCTATCTGCAGCTTTGTCTTCCCCCAAAATCAGGTAATAGTTTTTTGGGTTGTTGTTGTTTTCCTTTTTTTTTTTAACCTAAGTCAGGTTTGATTTGTCATAACTATATTCAGTATCTTTTCATCTTTATCTTCTCTCCTAACTTAATATTGATTTTGACCTCTTCTTTAACCCCATAATAATTTATGAACATATTCCTCTATATCTGTTACCAGTATGTTTATGTGTTCACATACAGTTAATTCAATATTTCATAATATTGAAAGTATCTACTGCAATTAAATAGGCATAGTTTGAGGAATCTACAATTCTTTCATTATTTTTACTTCTTACAACTGGATTACATATGATAGCATGTGTCATTTTCCCATTGTAAGGGACCTTAGAGATTATTTAGTCCAATCAATAGCAAGATAACTAAATACTTTGATTTGAGATAACTGGGAGCATATAAAGTCTATAATATATTCCTCAATTTGTCATTAAACCCTTTCTTAAAGATTTTCAATGAGCGAGGACTCAATAGTTCTTGAAAGACCATTCTAATTTTGTAAGCTATAACAATTAGCTAATTTCCCCTTATATTAAGCATAAATTTTCTTCATTTGTATCTTCTAAGTTTTGTACTTAGTTTCTCTTTTTGGGGGTCCAGAAGGACAAATTCTACTTCACATCAGTCCTTTGTATGTTTAAAGAACGCTCTTAGGACACTTTTATTCTTCTTTTCTCTAGGCTAATCACCCCAAACCCCAGTTTATTTAGCTGATACTCCTGTGTCATGATCTTGAGACCTTCCCATCCTACTTGGTCTCTTGAACATTCAGATTTATTAAATTATCACTTAAATTGTGGTACTCAGAATGAAACACAATACTCTACATATAGTCAGATCAGGGTGGTATACAAGGGGACAAGGATGTTCTAAGTTCTAGATAATACATTTCTTTTAATACATCACCAATTCATAATTGGTTCTTTTGAATGTCATCATGCTATTAGAGCATACTGAAATTTTGGTACAAATCTTTTACATGCAAATGGCCTGCTGATCACATCTCTTTAAACTCATATGTGTGAAGTTGATTTTCTGAAGTTCTAATAAAACAATTTACATTTATCTTTACTAAATTTCATCTTATCATGTCATTCTGTATATTTTGGCCTGTAAAGATTTTATTTTCAATTATAACTGGCTTTCAATTTGTGACCTAACTTTCCGTATTTGTGCTATCAAATTTCTACTTAAGAGCTCATTTGTAATATCTTTTGTTGGAAGGCAATGAGGTTAAATGACTTGCCCAAGGTCACAGAGTAAGTATCAAGTGTCTGAGTCTGGATTTGAACTCAGCTGCTCCTGACACCAGGGCTGGTGCTCTATTCACTGTTCCACCTAATTGCCCCATTTGTGGTGTCTTCTTAAGTTCTATTTAAGTTTCTCTATTCATCAGTGACAAAAGATGTAGGTACAGAAGATGTTATTACTTCCATGGTGGCTTGTTTTTGTAAGGTCATTTGGAGAATTCTAAGAAAATATAGCCAATTACACCCTAAGTTTGCCAATGAAAGAAATTAAAGTGTAAAATGTAACCAAATATTCATTGCCATACTTTTGTGATATCAAAAAACAATAAATAAGTAGAATGGATAAGGGCTAACCACACTGCTAAAATAGCCAAACAGGGGCAGCTAGGTGTTGCAGTGGATAGAACACCAGCCCTGGTGTCAGGAGGACCTGGGTTAAATCCAACTTCAAACATTCACTTAATGGCCACTTTGCTGTGTAACCTTGGGCAAGACATTTAACTCCATCGCCTCGCAAAAACCAAATACAATAAAATAAAATGGCTAAACAAATTCACATATTTATATAATTACATATTAAAACATAAGAATCTATTAACATGAGGCAAACTATACATTCAGTTCAAGTCTGGTGAGAAGTTCAATATGAAAAATGTTAAATTTATTTAAGCTTATAACAGTTGTCTGATGTTGGTCAAAGATCTCGCAAAAATAAAACCAGCAATTAATATTTCTAGAATTCCTAAAAAGTCCATGATTCTTTGCCTCCTAAAGAAGGATGAGGGAAGAGACCTTCTTCTATAATTTTTTGCCAGATTTGCTGCAGAAATAGAAATATCATTTTAAAAACTGCTTCGTATAATACTGGTATAAAAATGCCATATTCACATTTGCATTCTAATACATCAGTCAGAAGATATGGGTCATCAGATGTTAAGAAATAACTACCTTCCCAATTGATAAATGGTCAAAAGATATGAACAGATAGTTTTCAAATGAAGAAACTGAAGTTATAGATAATCATATGAAAAAATGCTCCAAATCATACTAGTCCAGACAACAAAAAGGGAAGATGATCAATGCTGGAGAGGTTGTGGGAGGCTTCTGGAGAGCAATATGGAACTATGCCCAAAGAGCAATAAAACCCTTTGATCCAGAAATTCCAATTCTAGGATTATATCCAGAAGAACTTGTAAAAAATGGGAAAAATTCTGTATGTTCTGAAATATTTATAGCAGCTCTTTTTGTAGAGGCAAAGAACTGGAAATAGAAGAGATTCTCATCAAGTGGGGATTGGCTAAAAAAGTTGTGGTGTATAAATACTATGGAATATTATTATTTTATAAGAAACCATAAATGATCAGATAACTTATGGGATCTGATGCTGAGTGAAAAGAGTAGAGCCAAGAGAACAATGTACACATCAAGAATATTATGAGATGAACAACCTTGATGGAAGCAACTCTTCTGGACAGTCCAGAGAGCTAGCTAGGACAACTGTATTTGACTGGTTATAGAGTATATTTTCCCCAACCAGAGGAAGAAAAAACAAAACAAAACATAAAACACATGGGAAAAAAACAATCCTTTTGAATCTGATGAACACTTTATAAAAATTATCTCATATATTTCTCTTTCCCTTAATTCTAATTCCTTATAACAACAATTACTAGTTTGCAAATATGTTTAACAAAATATGTATATAAAATTCTAACCTGTTTCTTGCTGTGGGGAGGGGTGTGGGAAGGGATGGTGGAGGGAAATTTTGTAACTTGAAAATATGAATGTATAAATGGAAGAAAATAGTTAAATAAATTAATAAATTAAAAAAGAAATCACTGCCTCATGACCAGTTTTCTGGGGATTGTCTCAATCTGTTTGGTGGATCACAATCAAAAGCTCTTCATCTTCTAAGATTCAATAAGACTTTGTGTTTGACTGGCATAGGCTCTGAAAACTTAAGGGTTTTTTTTTTTTTGGTTTGTTTTGTTTTTAAGATTTTGCAAGGCAAATGGGGTTAAGTGGCTTGCCCAAGGCCACACAGCTAGGTAATTATTAAGTGTCTAAGGCCAAATTTGAACTCAGGTACTCCTGATTCCAGGGCCAGTGCTCTATCCACTGTGCCACCTAGCTGCCCAAGGTTGATTTTTCAACAAGAAAAACAACTCTTCATTGGAAGACTCTTGAGGAATCATTTAAAATAGGATTTAGAACAACAAAGAAGCAATAGGAGATTAAAAACAACAAATTTGTTACTTCCATTGATCATGTTTGTTTTGTTTGCTTAGATCACTGGAGTGATTTAGAATAAATGTGATAGTTAATGTAGTGGAAAATAAATTAAGCCTAAGGAAGGCATGTGAGTAAACATGATAGCAAATTTTAATTCTTCTTTTTAATTGTCTGAAAGGTGTTAAAAACGTAAGGAGTTTATTTTGTTTTTTTTTTTATTAAGAAAACCATTTAAAAGTATATAAATTCAAATCAATTTAGCTAAAACACAAATGCATGTGAATTTATGTGCTAGTGATTCAGATAAAAGGAATATATTTGTTTTCTGATTTCTGTTGTGAAAATGCAGCATTAGCTTTTATTTGTGTAATGATTTTTCTTTAAGATACTTCATAAAATTCAAATAAAAATTGATTTCTTTAGCAGGATTCATTATGAAGAAAACAATCAAAGTTATATATCTATTTGTACAGCAGAGGCAGCATACCCTAGTTGACAGTGTTTGCCTTGCATTTCTTTGAACCAAATTCAAATCCTGATTTTGATACTTATTAACCATGTGACTCTGGACAGATCATTTATTGTTTGTTCTTTTCCTCAAGAAATTTCTTAGGTCTTATAACCAGAATTCCTTTACAGTATGCTGAAGAAATCTCCAATCCTCCTACATTTGCTTAAACACAATTGAAATACAATAACAACACCATCACCAATCACAACCATAACTATGTTTAAGATCAAATTCCAAAATTAGCAATTGCTCTTATAATAGCATTAGAACAGTTTCAAACAAGTACTTCTGGTCACTTGTAGTTTCTTATAAGCAAAAAGACTGTAATGATTATTTTTAACTTTTGTAATTATGTGGGTTCCTACTAGACTATTTTTAATAAGCAACGATGTACAATATTAAGAGCTGAGGATATAAATAAGGTTAAAAAATCAAATAGTTAATGCTCTTGAAGAGTTCACAGTCTTTTGGGGAAGATGACATACAAACAATTATGATCATACAAGATGTAAACAGAACAAATGGGGGGGTAATATAAGAGGAAAGGCAGTAAAGTTAAGGAGAAATAGGAAAGGTTTCTTAGAGAAATCAGGACTTGAAGGAATTCAGGGAAGCTAAGGGCCAGAGATTAGGCTAGAGAGAGTTTCAGGAATTGGAGACAATCAGTGAAAAAATCTGAGTCCAGAGATGGCATGTCTTGTGAATACCAACTAGAAATCCTTTATCACTTGGTTGCAAATTGTGTGTGTGTGTGTGTGTGTGATTATGTGAAGATTAATGTATTAAGAGGCAAGAAAAGTAGGAAACCAAACAGAAAACTTGTTTTGTAACACAAGATAACAAGGCACAGAGAGGTTTTAATGGGGACTAACAGAGGGAGTATCTAAATTGATGAGATCATGTATGAAGTGATTTACTGAGGCAATATTGCACTATTGATCTGCAGATTTGGAGTTTGTAATGCAATGCACCGAGATCTTAATTATCTGTTTGATTAGAAAATTGTTATTAATGTTTTATAATTTGGGTTGCTATAGCTTATTTGAAACATTGAGTTTTAGTGTTTTTATTATGAATTTCTTTTTAATATTTTAAATTAAAGTTAAACTTCCTGTCTACTTTCTAGGTCTTAGAGGGAGCATAACCTTTAATTTCCATCTTTGGTTTTCTGCATCTCAGACCTTCAGGGTCAGTTGTCTGGTTTTTGACTTTTGAAGAACTATTCGCATTATGCTCTACCCCCCCCATCCCCAGCACTAAAATACCAAATGAAAAGCAATCATAACAGGCTCTGACCCTATCACTTAAAGTGGCATGTATCCATGCAACATTTTAGTCTCAAATGAAAACTCAAATTGAGTGAAAGATGCCTTTAACTTTTAAAACACTGGGTAGTGAAGAAATTATGGCAAAGAAGCAAAAATTTACAAGCTTAACATATGGATGTTTACTTTTCTCATATAATATAGATTGTTTGGATGTTGGCTTATTTAAATCAATTTTTTAGTTAGAAAGTTATAACTGGAAACATGTTGAGAAGAATGGAAAATAGAACTGCTAACTGGATGGCTGTCAGGAAGATACAAGCTTTCTGGGTCTCAGTTTCTTCATCTATAAAATTAGAGGTTGTATTTGATGTTTTCTGAGATCCTTTACAGTTTAAATCAATGGTCCTATGATGTTATGTTCTTAAAACACAATAAAACAAATTTCCTTTCCGGACACAGAACTATGACACCAGAAAGCTTTTATTAAGCTAAATTAAGGTAAAGTCAAATATAATTTCTGAAAGTCATAGGGCAGGACAGAGCTAAGGGCATGCAAGGCAGAACTGGCATTTTCTTATAAGATAGATGATGGAGTTTAACCAAGGCATTCTGTTAAGGTTTACTTATAGAATACAGAAATTTTCAGTGAAAGAGGGAGCAAATTAAGCTTATAACTCCCTGCTGGGCAAACCCAGACCTAATTAGTTTATTTTGTTGAACATTACAAAAGGAGAGAAAGAGATGGAAATTTTATCAAAAGGATTAGATATAAAAGAACACCTGACAGGTTTATTGAGGGGAAAAGTACTGTGTGAGCTTTAAAGAGATTTATAAATGTATTGCTGTTGTTCCTGCAGTGGCTGTTGTTATTGTTGTTATAAAGAGAAAAGATGGTCCAAGTAGTGCTGGACAACCATCATTTTATGATTTCTATTTTTTCTTTTCAGGTCTATCATTCTACTGCATCAGCAATTTCCTTTACTTCCTACTTTTTGGTTGTCTTGCAACTCAAGCACAACCTTTGACAGCAGGAGCTTTTACCCTTTTCATATATGATGGACTTCACAGAATGTATGTGCATGCATTCATGTATGTATGTATGTATATTTGTATATAAATGTGCAACAACAAAAGGAAATGCTAAGTTGCAGTTAAGGTTAGGGAAAGGAAAAATGTAATTTTTTTTTTTGCTTTCCAAGGTCATAAACCAAGGCAAGACCTTTTGAGATAAATTCAAGAACTTGAGGTGAAAAATCCAAACCATACATAAAGGTTTTTCTGATCCTTTTCAGTATTTAGTTCCCCACTCTCAAATTCACTCTTTTTTTAACTACTTGGTATTTATTCTCTTTCTATTTATAGTTTATTTTATTTTTTCTTTCTTTATTTTTAAAATTCATTTATTTATTTTCATCTATATGCACATGTATATTTTTAAGTTATAAAATTTCCTTCTACCCTCCCTTCCCAGACCCCTCCCCTCAGTGGAAAAGTTAGGTTAGAATTGTACATACATATTTTTGATAAATATGTTTACAGATTAGTTATTTTTAGTATGAGGAATTAGGATTAAGGGAAAGAGAGTGTTCATCAGATTCTGAAGGGTAATTTGTGTGTCTGTGTGTGTGTGTGTGTGTGTGTGTGTGTGTGTGTGTGTGTGTGTGTTTTGTTTTGATTTTCTTCCTCTGGATGGGGATAACATAGTCCATAGTAGGTCTAATACAGTTGTCCTAGCTCTCTGAACTGCTGAGAAGAGCTTCCATTGGCAACAAGATTCTTGTTAATGTGCACATTGTTCTCTTGGTTCTACTCCCTTAGCTCAGCATCAGATCCCAAAGTCATTCCATGCTTTTCTAGAGTCCAAGTATTTATGGTTTCTTATAGAACAATTATATTCCATAGCATTCAATTTATAGTTTATTGATGTCTTTTTTTGTCTCCCCCATTATGACTTGAAAGCCTTGTGAGTGAAGGCTGTGCCATTCTTTGTTCATAGTATCCCCAGCACACAAAACAGAGATTGATCCAAGGTCTCTATCAACAATATGGGGATAAACTTACCTAAAGTAAGCTGCAAGGATATTAATATCTAGTTCAAGAGGCAAAGTAACTTTCATTGTCTCTTTAGAAGTAATGAATATAAATATAGAAGGGGAGAAAATGCAACTTTTGGGTGAAAAACACATACTTGGCTTATGTATTGAGAACCATAATTAATAACATTGATTTCTTGTTTGTTTCTCAGTCTCAATGTGATTAATGTGACAGAACTATATTCAAAGTGTTCCTCCCTATTTCAACCTTTATCCTAGTCTATTCATGATTAAAAATATGTCTCAAATTGTCTCCTCTTATACAAAACTGTAGAAATTATAAGCCAATAAGCAATATGATCTTGGTAGGCCAGTTAACTTCATCACCTATAAATTGGCAGGTATAAACTGGATGAATCTCAAGGTAACTCACAGACCTAGCAATCTCTGAGTCTGAGTCTATAGATGAAAAGAATTCTTGAAAAAATTTAAAAGATTTCAAAGGTTTCTAAACCATTAATCTTTTCAATTTTCATAATTGTATCTTGATGTAATTGGTTCTCTTTTTTGAAAACTATGTACTTTATTTTATGCATATAATTATATTATTCTGAAAAGGGATCACATGATTCACCAAACTGCAAAAAGGATCCATCTCACACACAAATACATACAAAGGCACAAACACATATATTAAGAATCCCTATCACAAAGACTATTTTCTACAACTCCCTTAACAGGTTCTCAAGCTTCATAATGCATATTAAAATAGTTTTGAAAGATATTCTCATTTATATTCCCCAATCCCCCATAGTTGCTGCTATAGGCCTTGTATAGTCATATTGCTTCCATTTAAAATAACCACTCTCTAAGAAACCATCCTAGGTCCATAACTTGGGTTTCTAAAATGAGTCATACTATGTTGTCTTCTTTGCAAAAAATCTTCATGGTCGTCTCAGGGGCTCTTTTATATTGAGAACAAAATAAAATTAAAAAAACAAAACAAGGGGTGGCTAGGTGGCGCAGTGGTTAAGCACTGGCCCTGGAGTCAGGGGTACCTGGGTTCAAATCTGGATTCAGACACTTAATAATTACCCAGCTGTGTGGCCTTGGGCATGCCACAACTCCATTTGCCTTGCAAAATCTTAAAAAAATGTGGCAAAGAATTGTGTTAGAAACATAAGGAATCAAAATGTTCATAAAGTAATGATATTTGTATTGGAATATCACATACGTATAATGACTGATTATCTTTAAAATTTTTCTGATTAAATTTCCTGTCCTAAGATTTGGAAAGATTCAACACCTAATAGATCTAGTTGACATCAACATAGTTGAGCTGTCACTTAGAAATATAACTTAACTAGGGAGCAAATGTTAAGCTTCTTGTGGGCTTAGAATTCGTTTCTTCTCTGATAATGATTTAGCATGACTTGGTGCCAGGTGATTTTGAAATTCTAAAAGATAACCTTAAGTCCTTTTCTAATGATTATTCCACATTCTTCTATAGGGAATAGTCTATGCAAATCGGGGGTACATTCGTTAATAAAAATAAATCTGTGTTTCTGACACACTGTAAACTTTTGTTTTAAGTGCCTTCTAGTGACAAACATGATTCCCCCATTAAATAACCTTTTTGCCTTTCCTTATTTATAACAAATAAGAACAATCAAGTAAAACAAACCACTTTGGCCCTATTTGAAGATGTATGACTGGATGTAGGAAATGTATTCCTCTATCTAAGGAAACTTCAATAGTTTGGATTAAAGAGCATGTGAATTAGAGTTGACATAAGTAAGCATGGAAAGGTGGGCAGGAGCCAGCTTGTAAAAGGAGTCTAGAAGACCTGGGGTCAGACAAGGCTATCACCTTGGCATCTATGAGGAGGATGGATTTAAGAAGGGGACACAATAAATCTGGAAGATTATTTGTTAGTAAGCTATTGCAAAAGTTCAAATAAGAGGTAAAGAAGGCCTGAAATAAGGTTTTTGCAAGGAGGTTAGGAGGGAATGGATTGTGTACATAGAATTCTTCTTATTCCCCTAAAAACAACAAAGTTCTTAGAAGTTACATGTATCATACTATAAAAATGTCAACAGTTTAACCTTACTGAGTCCTTTATGATTTCCCTTATGCTTCTTTTGAGTTTTGTGTTTCAATGTCAGATTTTCTATTTGCCTCTGCATTTCATTAAATGACCATCCTGCCTAACACTTCCCCCATTAAGAATTATATTGTTTTGATGGGTGGGATCTACCTAATTTTTTTTTTTTTGCAAGGCAAATGGGGTTAAGCAGCTTGCCCAAGGTCACACAGCTGGGTAATTGTTAAGTGTTTGAGATCGGATTTGAACCCAGGTACTCCTGACTCCAGGGCCGGTGCTTTATCCACTGCACCACCTAGCCGCCCCCTAATTTTCATATTAGCTCCATTTCATATTAGCTCCATTGCCTTCTGGAATATCATATTCCAAATCCTCTGCTCCTCTAATGTGGAAGCTGATAAATCTTGTGTGAACCTGTGAGTCCATGATAAGGAATTGTATGTTTCTAGATACTTGCAATGTTTTCTCCTTGATCTGGGAGCTCTGGGTTTTGCCTTATAATATTCCTAGCAATTTTCATTTTGAGATTTTTTTTTCAGGGGGTGATCAGTGGATTTTTTTCAATTTCTATTTTTCTTTCTGGACCTAAGATGATGGGATAGTTTTCTGGATAATTTCTTGAAATATGATGCCTATGTCTGTCCTTCTTTTTCTTTTAATTTGGTTTTTGCAAGACAATGGCATTAAATGATTTGCTTACTCAAGCTAGATAATTATTAAGTGTATGAAGCCGCATTTGAACTCATTTCCTCCTGACTCCAGGGCTGGTGCTCTATTCACTCTATTCAGCTGCCCCTACTCCAGTAATTCTTTTCTTTTTTTTTAACAGGGCAATGGGGTTAAGTGACTTGTCCAAGGTCACACAACTAGGTAATTATTAAGTGTCTAAGGTCAGATTTGAACTCAGGTTCTTCTGACTCCAGGACTGGTGCTCTATCCACTGCACCACCTAGCCACCACATTAGTTATTCTTTTTCAATGAGATATCTCAGCTTTTCTTCAATGTTTTTAATTCTTTTTGATATGGTTTTATTGTTTCCTTTTGTTTCTTGCAATTACTGGTTTCCACTGGTCCAATTTTAATTTTAAAGGAATTATTTTTATAAATAAGCTTTTATACTATTTTATTTTTCATTTCAGCCATTTTTGGTTTTTGAAGAGTTCTAGTCTTTAGTGAATTTTTAGGCCTTTTTTTTGCCAATAGGTTAATTCTTTTATTTTAAGGTGTTACTGTCTTCAGCATTTTGGTACCTCTTTAATTAACTAAATTAATTTTTTTTCATAATTTTCTTGCATCACTCTCATTTCTTTTTTTAATACTTTTCTCCAGCATTTTTATCTTTCTTTAAAAATTCCAAGAATTTTTGTTGGGCTTGTTTCCTATAAGATTTTTTTTTCTTTGAGGTTTTGGTTTAATTATTTTCACAATATTGTCTTCGTTTGAGTTTATATCTATGTCTATCCTGCAGCATAATATCTTTTTATGGTTAAATTTTTTTTTCTTGTTTTCTTATTTTCCCAGTCTATTTCTTCATTTTGAAACTATAGATGGGGAAGTCTTGTCACAAATTTCAGACTTTTTCATTCTGCTGCTTCCAGAGTTAGTTGAGTCTGCAAACATTGTGTGATTCCCAGGTAGTATAATTCAGGGAGATGTGTAGTCATTGTACTCCTGATCTGTGCTCTGTCTTTATTCAAGAAGGGCCATTATTCCCTATTCTGCTTCAAATATTACTGCTCCTCTAAGATTGTAACCACATCTCCTATTGTCCTATAGCTTTTTTTTTGGGGGGGGTTAGGTTTTTGCAAGACAAATGGAGTTAAGTGACTTGCCCAAGGCCACACAGCTAGGTAATTATTAAGTGTCTGAGACCAGATTTGAACCCAGGTACTTCTGACTCCAGGGCTAGTGCTTCATCCACTGCGACACCTAGCCACCCCCACTGCACCACCTAGCCACCCTGGTCCTATAGCTAAAAATGGTAGTACTCCCCGTTGCTTTGAGACTGAGAAGAGGGCCTCTGTTTTCTTGTCATTGTCTACAAGAATTCCTCTATATCCTGGATACTGTGATCAAGAATTGTGTATGGGCATCAAACAACATCAAGCCTTGAACCCAGAGCCAGAAAATGATCCCCTGAAATTTCTATCTGATCAGCTATTTGACCTTCTTACCATATATGAACTGAGAACTCCTGAATCTACTTTTTCTTCTGGGGCAGTCTCCTCTAAGGCTCTAGCTGGTGTTGCTGTTGTAGGTCCGCTAGTATCTCCCCCACCCCAACCCCCACTGCCCCGGAACTTTCCTGTTGCCTTCCAAAGTTGTCCTAGGCTGAAAAAATGTTTCACTCTGACCTTTAGTTGACTATTATCCTGCAGAATTTGATTTGAGATATTATTTTTAAATTGTTTAGCTCCAACTCCATAGTATTAATGGTTTCTGCATTTGATTATAATAAACAAGACATATGTGTGTGTGTATGTGTGTGTGTGTGTGTGTATGTATGTGTGTGTGTGTGTGTGTGTGAACAAGTTCTCATATACCTCTCTCTGACCATGGGAACATTGTTCTAGATGCCTAATGAGAAAGTAGATTGCAGGCAATTTAATTAATGGCATAACTTTCTAATAAAAGAGTAGTTAATATTTATAAAGTATTCTGTACTTCTCAAAAGAATTCTGTATCTTCTATCTGATGTTCTTTTTAGTTGTATATTGTCATCATGACCTGACCCTGTGGTCCCGGACAGGCCATCCAATCCCATCCCCTTGCAAGAAGTAAAAAAGAAGATGTTTTATATCGAAAATTCTCCCCCATGGTCCATCCTTTCCTCCATCACTCACATCCCCCCCTTCCCCCTGTCACCTCCCCTCCTTCTTACTCCAGATGTCTATACCTCATTGAGTATATATGCCATTTCCTCTCCTAGCCACCTCTGATGAGAGCAAAGATTCCCTCATTCCCCCTTGCCTTCTCCCCCTTCCATATCATTGTGATAGCTCATTGTAATCAAGAAAAATCTTATTATATGAAATATCTTAGCCTATTTCTCCTCTCCTTTTTCTTTCTCCCATTACATTTCCCTTTTATCTATTGACTCCATTTTTACACCACATTACATCTCCAAACTCAGCTCTCTCCTGTGCTTCATCTATAAAAGCTCCTCCTACCTGCTCTGTTAAATGAGAAGGTTCATTTGAGTATTATCAGTATCATTTTTCTAGACAGGAACACATGTAATTCATCATCATTAAGTCTCTCATATTTTCCCCTTCTTCTCCACTCTCTATGCTTCACCTGAGCCCTGTACTTGAAGGTCAAACCTTCTGTTCAGCTCTGGCCATTCCAGCAGGAACATTTGAAATTCCTCTGGTTCATTGAAAGTCCATCTTTTTCCCTGGAAGAGGAAGTTCCATTTTGCTGGGTAGTTGATTCTTGGTTGCATTCTAAGCTCTTTTGCCTTCTGGAGTAATATATTCCAAGGCCTAGCAGCTTTTAATGTAGTTGCTGCTAAGTCCTGTGAGATCCTGACTGCAGCTCCATGACATTTAAACTGTGTCCTTCTGGCTGCTTGTAATATTTTCTCTTTAACTTTGGAGTTCTGGAACTTGGCTATAATATTCCTGGGGGTTGTTTATTTTGGATCTCTTTCTTGGGGAGATGGATGGATTCTCTCCATTTCTATTTTGCCGTCTGTTTCTAAGATATCAGGGCAATTTTCCTGTAGTGATTCTTTGAAAATGATGTCAAGGCTCTTTTTCTTATCATGACTTTCAGGTATTCCAATAATTTTTAAATTATCTTTCCTAAATCTGTTTTCTACATCAGTTTTTTTTTTCACTGAGATGTTTCACATTTTCTTCTAATTTTTCATTCTTTTGGTTTTGAAGTATTGTGTCCTGATTTCTCGTAAAATCAGCAATCTCCCTCAGTTCTATTTTTTTGTCAGAAGGATTTGTTTTCCTCAGAGAGCTTTCTTATCTCCTTTTCCATCTGGCCAATTCTGCTTTTTAAAGCATTCTTCTCAATATCTTTTTGAACTCTTTTATCCATTTGAATTATACTGGTTTTTAGCACGTTATTTTCTTCAGAATTTTTTTTTTTGGATCTCCTTGACTAAGCTGCTGACTTCATTTTCATGTTTTTCCTGCATCTCTATCATTTCTTTTCCCAATTTTTCTTCTATCTCCCTCACTTGATTTTAAAAGTCTTTTTTAAGCTCTATCATAACCTGAGCCCAGTTTCTGTTTTTCTTGTAGTCTTTAGATGTAGGAGCTTGTGCTTCATCTTCAGATTGAGTGTTTTGATCCTTATTGGGATCACAGGTGAAGTATTTCTCAATGGTGTTCCTCTTTTTTCTCTGCTTATTCATTTCCCCAGACTGTGACTGGTTTTGGGTTGCTTCCTGAGCTTTTGAGTGTGTGAGGTTCTGTCTTCTCTCCTGGTCTGTGAATGACCATAAGCACACCCCTTTGCCACGGGGCTGAGGTGGGGGGGGTGCTGCTGTTCTATGGGGGGCCTAGACTGCGATCAAGATCTGAATGTGGTCAGAACCCCAGAGTCCTGTTGTGGGGACAGAGGACAGAGCTGGGCAGTCTCTCTCTCTCTCTGTTCCCTCCTTAGGCTCAGCATGCTCATGCCCTGGGGCTCCTGCTTACCAGCTTCTCCTTCTTGTTCCTGTATTTGGGCTGCCATGACCATGCTGCTCGCTGTGTGCCCTGAGGGCTGGGCTTCACGTTCTTGCTCTGGCAGAGGTTCCCCGTTGTTCCCCCAAGTTGTGCTTGGTGCTCCCTTGGGTGTAAGTCAGGAAACTCCCTGGCTGCTGTGAGCTGTAGCTCCCAGTGCCCTGGGGCTGCCTTCTGAAAGCTGAAGTTCCTCGCTCTGTGGGCCACCCTTTTTGTGGGCCACCCCTCCAACCCTGTGGAGTGGAGCCTTTCCACTCTTTTCCAGGTTACTTTGGGTTGGAGAACTGCCTCACTGTGTTCCTCTGTGGATTTTGTCTCTGGAAAATGTAGTTAAAGTCCTTAGCTTATAAGTTTTAAGAAAGAGTGCCTAAGAGATGATCCTCTCTTGTCACCATCTTGGCTCCTCCTCACTGACTAGCATTTATTAGGTGCTTAATAAGTGCTGGTGAATAGTTTGAGAGTTGTGTTTTAGTCTCTCCTTAAAATAGTTAATAGTTACATTCCTAGAATACATTATATTTCTGGAAAATACTTTTATAACTTGGAAACACATTCACATTCTTGTTTCCCAGATCCTTTTAATTGTTGTAAAGTCAGGTTCCAGAAGCTAGCTTTCATCTTAGAAGATACTTCTAGAAGTCTATGGAACTGAATGCCTAACTCTCAGCTAGTTCCAAACAAATTAGAAAGCAAGGGACTGTTAATTATCTCTTCTGTGAACAAAATGTCAAACAAGAAACAAAACCAAGTTCTGCATTTGTTTAAAAAATATGTACTTAATCCAGTGTTTATTTTCTGTGAAAGAATCAATTAGCCTAATGAAGAAATGAGCAAGAAATTAAGTAGATGGTGCTGTATTTTCCTCCCAAATCACATTGAAGATCAAGTTATAGTGTCTGCCTAATAGAAGTAGCAGTTTTATTAGTCACAAGACAAGTGAGGAATTTAGATGAAACCACAGAGATTGCCATAAATTATTTCTCAAAAATGATTACATAGTTTGAGAAAGTTTAACATAAATATATATAAACACATTTATATAACAATGTTTGATTTACAGAACTCTTTACTCACAGACACTACATGAGGTAGGCAGTATATTATTATTATCCTCATTTTACAGGTAAGGAAACTAAGACTCAGAGAAATTAAATGTCATCTAGTGGAAGGAGAATTGAAATTCAAGCAGACAAAATAATTGCACACATCCACATATTTTTTTCTTGATATACCTCTGGGATTATTTTAGAGGGGATTATGTTGTGAGGTATATGGTTGAAGTATATGACTTCTGAGGTTCTTTCCAATGGTGAGATGCTGTGATTCTGTAACTTAGCTTGATCATATGACTAGTTTCCTTGTTTCCTCACTCCCTACTACCTCTCATTTGATTAATGATGCTGTTGATAGTAATGACAGCAATATGGTATATTGATTTCCTAGAGTTAGGAAGACACAGATCTCTGATTTAAACCATCTAGGTGATTGTGAGCAAGTCAGGAATCTCTAAGACTTTTGCAAAAGAATTGCCATTCTGCATTGATAAAGGGAGTATGGCATATGCTACTATGCATTCCCTATACCAATAAAATCACAAGCATGTGTTAAAAAAACCCAATACTAATATTTCCATGCCTATTGCCTTACTCAATAATGTTCTTAGGCTATTCCCACCAATATTTTATGAATTCTCAAATTTCTTTTTGACATTAAATTTCATTAACAGGAAAAAATGCATTCTGTATTTTGCAATTAGCAAAAAATAAGTAGGTGAAATGAAAGAAAAATGATTCTGGCATCTGTTTAGATATTTTGATTTTCTTCCACTTTTGTGAGAAGGTGGAAATTATTTAACCAAGTATGGTTTCTTCTCTGCTTTATTTTATTTTATTTTTTAGGTTTTTGTAAGGCAAATGGGGTTAAGTGGCTTGCCCAAGGCCACACAGCTAGGTAATCATTAAGTGTCTGAGACCAGATTTGAACCCAGGTAGGTACTCCTGACTCCAGGGATGGTGCTTTATCCACTTCGCCACCTAGCTGCCCTTCTGCTTTATTTTCACTAGAGAGAATGAGGAGGAGGAAAGAAGGAAACCATCATCTTTTCTCTTCTTTTTCCTACTTCTCTTCCTCAACCATGGGACTTACAGGCACAGTGCAAAAGGTGCTGGTCAGAGAGACTGAGTTAAAATTCAGCCTTTCCCATTGACTATCAGCACCTTCAAAACATTTAATTTCTTTGGGACTTACCTTCCCGATCTGAAAAATGAGATGAGTTGGCTTTTGCGTTTCCTTCCATTTGTACATCTGTAATCTCAAATTGAAGTTATAAAGTCCTATAATTTATGCCATTAGAGAATAAAAATGTCCTTCAGAAAACAAATGTTTGTCTTACAATTAGATCCTAAACTCCTTGAGGACAGGAAGAGTAAATCCATATCTATTGAGTTAAAAAAGTTGTTGCATTGCTACCATTTTACAGATGGTAATTTCTATCCATTCCCTGAGTATTTCCTTCCACTGTTAATCCTTATTAGAGATCCAGAACATGCATGAATCACACTACTGCTACTATTAAAAAGCAAACTTAGCACAATGATAAGTCACTGTAATAGCTGCAGTTTGCATATGTGCAGCACTTTAGTTTGCTGTAATTTATAAAAATGAGTCTCTCTCTGGTTTTCATACCTATAGTGTGAAGTCACTATTCAGCAATTGTTCACATTTCTTCAGCTTTTTTTTGTTTAGTCATTTTTCAATTATGTAAGACTCTTTGTGACCCCATTTAGGGTTTTGTTGGTAAAGATATTGTGGTTCATTTTATAGATAAGGAAACTGATGCAAGCAAGGTTAGGTAACCTGCCTAGGGTCATACAGTTGTTGTTATTTGTTTTTCATTTTTGAAGAAGACCATCACATCAGGGCGATAATGCTATGCCATACACATGACACATGTAAGGGAACTGTATTTGACTGAGAGATTTGTACTAAATCAAAAACTTGACTTTCTCCTTCAGTCATCTAGGTTCAGTGGCCAGATATAAAACAGGATGACTGGAGATGACCCTGGATGTGAGGCAGTCAGGATTAAGGGAATTGCCCAGGGTCACACAGCTAGTAAGTGTCTAGTGTCTAAGGCTAAATTTAAACTCAGGTTTTCCT
>NC_133658.1:482324986-482422073 GCF_037893015.1 Macrotis lagotis
TTGTGTTCAAATCTGACCTCAGACACTTAATAATTGCCTAGGGATGTGACCTTGGACAAATCACTTTGCCAGAATAGCCTGACAAAATCCAAGAAAAGAAAAAAAGAAAAAAGAAAGAAGAAAGCATTTGACAAAAATTTGCTAGGAACACTGGAAAGTAGTTTGACAGAAACTGAACATGGACTAAAATCTCATACTTTTACCAAAATATGGTCAAAATGGGGAGATGATTTCCATATGTAAGGTGACATAAAAAAGTAAGGAGAGCATAGAAAAATTTATCTATCACATCTATGTATTAGGAAAAGTTTATAATCAGGCACAGGGTAGATTGAATCATAGGAATTGATGGGGTTCATTTTGATTAGGTGAAATTAAAAGTTTCTGCACAAAGAAGACTAATTCAGCCAACACTAGATGGCAAGCAAAAATGCAAGAAAATACAGTAAGTTTATATTATGAAGGTCTCATTTCTCAAACATTTAGGAAACTGAGACAAACTTACTAAAATATGAATCACTTTTAAATTGATTAATGGTCAAAGGATATAAAAAAGAAGTTTCCAGATGAAGTAATTATCTATATATAGGCAGATGAAATACAGGTAGATGAAAAAATGCTCTACATCACTATTGATTAGAGAAAAGCAAAATGAAACATCTTTGAGATATCACCTTAACCTAGCAGAGTGGCTAATATGACAGAAAAAGAAAATGACAAATGCTAGAGGGGGTGAGAGAAAATTAAAAGCCTGGTGTACTCTTGGTGGAGTTGTGAAATAATCTAAACATTCTAAAAGACAATTTGCAACTATGCCTAAAGACCTTTCCAACTATAAGTACTTTTAAAACTAGAAATAGCACTACTAAATCTGTTTCCCAAAGAAAGCAAAGGGGGAAAGGATTTTTATAAAGAGAGACTATTTATAGCAACTCTTTTCATGATGAAATAGACTTGGAAATTCAGAGAATTATTATCAATTGGGGAAAGGCCAAACACATTGTAGCATGTGATTTTGATGAAATCTTATTTTCCTGTAAGAAATGACAAAGATGCTGTCAGGAAAAATCTAGGAAAATTTGTAACACCTGATTCAAAGTGAAATAAGCAGAACCAAGAAAATATTGTACAGTAATATTGTAATGGTGATACTCTGATCAATAAAATCCTCCAATGTATTTCCAATAGACCCATGGTTAAAAAAACACTTTTCACCTCCAAAGGGAACTGATAAACTCTTAATGCAGTTTAGCATACTTTTTTTTCACCTTCTTTACTCTCCTTTCTTTCTTTTCTTGTAAAATGGCAAATATTGAAATGGGGCAGCTATGTGGTTGCAGCAATAGAACTCTTTGCTTAGAATCAGGAAGATCTGAATTTAAATTTGGCCTCAATCACTAGCCGTGAAACCTGGGGCTAGGTCATTTAACTCTGAATCATTTACTTCATCTAAAAATGATCTAGAGAGGGAAAAGACAAATCACTCCAGTATTTTTGCTAAGAAAACCTCAAAGGGAGTCATAGAGTCAGACACACATCTGAAATGACAGAACCATTACAACCAATATAAAAATATATTTTGCATGACATCATAGGTGTAATTAACATCTTATTGCTTACCTTCTTAATGGGCAGAAGAAGATGTAGGAAGAGGAAAATAGAAATTAAAATTCAATTTTTTTGGAAATGAATGTTAAATGTTAAAAAGAACTCGGGGTAGGGGAGAAACTAATGATGCTGAAAATGATGGGGGGACTTGCCCAAACTGTCCTCCAAACTACTCCAACTAACTTTAAATAATGAATCTTAACAAATTCTAGAGTGCAGGAATCCACAAAAGGATGAAGTGAAACAATTTTCAAGCCTAAGACAATTTGGAAGATAGGCAGGAAATGTCTGGTTGCACCAGCAAAAAGGGGGTATGAATGATTGGGTCAGTGAAAGCAGTGGTGGTTTCCACATCTTTTAGCCCAGATACTGCCAAGAAAAACTTGGAAGGTCAACAATGTAGGCCTCAGCAGCATAGGCTTGGCCTGAGTAGACAGGAGCAGTCCTTGGGAGTCACTGAACCAGTATCAGCAGCAGCCATTTCTAGAGTTCTCTGGTCCACAGATGAAAACAGAGTTAGAAGAAGACCACAGGAGTCTTTCTGCTATTACTGGGATAGGATTCTATTGTTTTGTCCATACTTGGATCTGGGTCACAGTCCTGGGTAGCAGTCCTGGGAAGAGGAGCAGTAACACAACAGAGCCTGCTGCTTCAGTGCATTAGAGGTAATTCTCCCAGTTTTAGGGCAGAAAGTAGTGCTTGTGGTCACCTACAGATAGGTCAGGAGAGAAGAAAACCTTCTCCTTAGATACTACCAAAACTAAAACCTTTCAGGTACATATATAGAAGCATTTCTGAAAACAGCTGCAAAAAACCCCAAAACTTGGAACGTTGTGCCCTCCAATCCAAAGAGTCTAAGTCAAGTCATAGCTTGGGGAAATGAGAAAACATGGGAGAAAAAATATCTGATCATAGAAAATTATTGTAGTGATAAGCAAGAATAAAATACACACACAGAGAAGATAAATAAAACATCTTCAAGAAAAATATGAATTGGTGTTAAGACATGAAAGTGCTCAACATTGATTATGAAAATCAAATAAGGGAGGTAGAAGAAAAATTGGGAAGAGAAATAAGAGTGGTGTGTGAAAATCATGAAAATTGAGTCAGCAGCTTGGTGAAGGAGTCACAAAAATATGGTGGAAAAAATAACATCTTAAGGACCAAATGGAAAAAGAGGTACAAAAAAGGCATTCTGCCTTAAAAAGAAGAAATCACCAAATGAAAAAGGAGATACAAAAGTTCACAGAAAAAATGACTCCTTAAAATATAGACATGGAGAAAAGTTAAGCTGATGAATTTGTGAGAAATCAAGAAAAAAAGAGAACTAAACTGAAAGAATGAATAATTAGAAGATAATATGAAAAATCTCACTGGAAATGAAAATGACCTAGAAAATAGTTCCAGGAGAGATAATTTTAAAATTATTAAACTACCTGAAAATCAGGACCAAAAAAAACCCCCTAGATATCATTTCTCAAGAAATTATCAAAGAACACTGCCCTGATATTCTAGAACCAGAGGGTTAAATAGAAATTGAGAGAATCCACCAATAATCACCTCCTAAAAGACATTCCAAAATGAAAATTGCCAGAAACATTATAGCCAAATTTCAGAGCCCTCCAGGTTGAGGAGAAAATATTACAAATAGTCAGAAAAAAATTTAATTATTGAGTAGTCATAGTCAGGATCGCAAAAAATTAAGCAAATTCTATGTTAAAGTATCATCTTGCATTACAACCAAGAATCAACTACCCAGCAAAATTGAACAAAGAGTTTCAGGGGAAATGATGGCCATTCAATGAAATGGGAGACTTTCAAACTTTCCTGAGGAAAAGACTAGAGCTGAATGGAACTTGTGATTTTCAAAGATAAGAATCAAGTGAAGGATAAAAAGATAAATAGCAAAGGTAAATAAATCATAAGTTACTTAATGATTTTGAAATGCTTATATTCTTACGTGAGAAGATGATACTGATAACTCAAGAATTTTCTCATTTCTTGGGGCAGTTAAAAGGAGCATATGTAGGTAGGGCATAGATGATAGTTGAATATGAAGGGATAATATATTAAAAAGATGGGTTTGAGGGGTTAGAAAGCAATGTACTATGAGAAGGGCAAAGGGAGAGGTGGAAAGGGGTAAGTTATGTCACATGAAAGCTTTTGCAGTAGAGTGGAGGTGGGGGGAAGTGAGGGGGAATGAGTGAGCCTAACTCTATTTTTGGCTCAGAGAGGGAATAAAATAAACACTCAATTGTGTATAAAAATTTATCTTACTCTAGGAAAAAAGTAGAACGTTAATGGAAGGAAATAGGTAAAAGGAAGAGGGTAAAAGAAGGGAGGGCAGATTGTGGGGAGAAGGTAGCCAGAAGTTTGAGGAGTGATAGTCTGAAAGGAGAGAGACAATATAATAAATGGGGGCTTGGGGGAATTGGTTGGAGAAAAATACAGTTATCAATAGTAACTGTGGGAAAATGTTGAAACAAGTTTCTCTTTTTTCTTTTCTTATTTATTTTTTCAAGGCAGTGGGGTTAAGAGACTTTCCCGAGGTCACACAGCTATGTACACATGTATTAAGTGTCTGAGGCTGAATTTGAACTCAGATTCTCCTGACCCCAGGACCGGTGTAGCTGACTAGCTGCCCACCTAGCTGCCCCTGAAATAAGCTTCTTTGATAAAGACCTCATTTCTCAAATATAGAGAAATGAGTTAAATTTATAAAACCAATAAGATTCATTCCCCATTTGGTAGTTTTTGAAGTTAGCAATACTGTCTTTGAACATTTTTAAAAAATTTCCTAAATTACTATTGATTGGAGAAATACAAATTAGAACAATTTTGAGGTACTATCTTATACCTATTGGACTGGCTAATAGGACAGCATAGGAAATGGACAAATTTTTGAAAGAATATAGGGGAAATGTTGGAGGAGTTGTGAAATGATTTAATCTTTCAAGTAAAGCAATTTGGAATTGCCCAAAGGGTTATAAAACTATGCATATCTTTTGAGCTAGCAATACCAGTACTAGATCTGTATTCCAGAAGATTTGAACAATGGAAAGGAAAAATAACCTGATAAATGTTTTTGCATGAGAATATTTATAGCAGTTCTTTTCTGGTAGCAAGCAAATGGAAATTGAGGGCATGCCTATCAGTTGGGGAATGGTTGAAGGAATTGTATTATTTGATTGTGATGGAGTGCTATTCTTCTGCAGTAAATGATAAGCAGGATGCTCTCAGCAAAACTGGAAGGAATTACATGAGCAGATTCAATGGGAAATATACTGTAAATAAAGAAACTAATATTACAGAATGATTGTTAGTGAATGACAAATTTTCTCAGTAGTGTTGTGATTCAAGACAACTCTCGAAGATTTATGATTAAGAAAGCTATCCTCCCAAGAGATAGGATACAGATTGAAGCATACTTTTTTATCTTTATTTTTCTTGAGACTTTTTTGGGGCGTATGTTTTTTACACATCAAAATTAATATGAAAATAATTTAACTAACTACCCATTTTTAACTTAAAAAGCAAATAATTTGCTTTCTCAATGTGGGGGATAGAAGAAAGAGAGAATTTGGAACTCAAAGTTTTGCAAATGAATGTATAAACTTATCTTGACATGTAACTGGGTAAAATAAAATAAAATTTTAAAAATCAAAAAAAGAAACTAAAGGAGCTATTAAAAATAAGTTAGGTCAA
Organism: Macrotis lagotis; assembly: GCF_037893015.1. Taxonomy (NCBI): domain Eukaryota; kingdom Metazoa; phylum Chordata; class Mammalia; order Peramelemorphia; family Peramelidae; genus Macrotis; species Macrotis lagotis. The sequence continues at coordinate 482,330,300 of NC_133658.1, forward strand.
TTTTGAATCATTCGTTCCTGAGGAGTGTGTAAATAGTAATAGCAATTATTGTTAAATGGATAACATTTATATGATCCTCAAGACATATCTTTTAAAATTAATTATATGTTTATTTCTGGTAGTAACTTCATGAATTAAGTACTTTGGATAATTTCAATAACCTTAGCTTACCAGTGCGGAAACTAAAACATAGGAAAAGTTTTAAACAACTTGTCCAAGGTAATGAATCTAAATAGTTGTTAGAGACAAATTTTGAACCTGTCTTCTTGATACCAAATTCAACATTCTGTTCACTCTGCAGTGATGACTATATTGCTCTTTACATACATTACTTGATATTCACATATATTTGATAGAAGGACTACAGGTATTATTGTCAGCCTTATTTTACACATAAGAAAACTGAGACTTAGAGAATCTGTCACAAATTTGCACAAATGGCAAGTGTGAACACAAGCATTTCCTTCCAGTGTTCCTTAGGGTATGGCAGACTGCTTCACAAGTAGAGTTATTTGCTCATGTCTCTTTTTGCTTGAACATTAGTTTAATATGAAACTGTACAATGCAAAGTATATTGCAATATATTTACAATGCCGATCCAGGTTTCTAGACAAACATAACTAAGAAACTGATCAGGAAAAAAAATATCAGTTATTATGATGGGGTGTTGGACAACTCAATTGTAATCACTGCCTTGTCTTAATCCTCAATGTTTGTCTTTCTTAAACAACTAAAAATTTAATTTTGGACCTCACAAGTTTGAAAAACTACAGCATAATAATGAGTTAACCCAAAAGTATCCATGAGCTCTTGACCTAAATAAATCATAAGAACCATTTAATATTATTTGCATTTTCTGCCACTTGCTTTTGTAGAACTATCAGGAGGAAAACTATTAAAAATAAAATATTTTTCCTTTTTAATGTGTGGAAGGGAAAGACATGTTAGTAAGTGTCATTCAACATGGGCATGGTGATCATTTTAAATCCTGTGTTTTGACATTTTCATGTTTATATAAAAGAATAATTTTCTACCTTTATAAGACCAATTGGGAAGATTGATGATTTTGTATTAAAATATTTTTTATTTAAGGCAATAAGGTTAAGTACTTGCCCAAGGCCACACAGCTAGACAATTAATAGGTGTCTTAGGTCAAATTTGAGCCCAGATTTGCTTGACTCCAGGGTCAGTGCTCTTTTTCCTGTATCACCTAGCTGTCCTAATTTGTATTTTCTTAATAATTTTGATTCACTTAGACTTCAAACTTTGAAATCCTGAAGTTTTGTGTGTGTATGTGTGTGTGGCTGCATGTTTGTGTGCATGTAGATACATACATATTTTAATATTGGTTTTTATTTGACTATTCTTTAAAATATAGATAGTTAATAAATCCAAAATGGAATAAGTGAATAAATCTACATTGAAGGTTGTATTAAAAGAAAATTATTTTGTGATCACCCTGAGCAAATAGAAACAGTTATTCATTCTCATTCAATTCATTATTTTTTATGAATATGTTAAAATTTGTATCAAGTTTGCAATAAAATCATTCAGCTTTCAGAGTAATATATTACAACTAAGCAAACATAACCAGTGACCTATTATTTTCTCTTCATTAACTGACTAAGCATACTCGATAATGTCTAAGAGGTTCATTCTATTTGTAGTGATTAGTTTCTCTTTTATGCATCCTTTGTCACATACTTCTCTCCACTGCTATCTGATAAGTATTATAACTTACCTTAAAAATTAAATATTATGTAATATGACAAGATTTATTCTCAGCTATTTAGCGCTTGTTTTCCAAATTGGGATATTCTTACCCAGACTGTGATATAATCAGTATTTTTTTTCCTCTTCTAACAAAACTTGCAAAACATTGCAACATTTTATTTTTGTCAATCTGATTGATTCAGTCAGAAGATCATTAGCAAAGGTATCAAAAACCATCTTCCTTGAAGGTTTTGTTGTGCTCATCTAGATTTGTTCTTAATATTTTGTTCATTAATTCTGCTGTACTAGCAAACAATTCTATTGTCTGGAAACTTTTTCTGATTAACATCATAGTTATTACAGCCAACACCAAATAAAATACCTAACATATATTGAGTAAATAGATCTACCTTTTTAAAAAATCAGTTTTATCTCACTTCTCCCATTGTTTTGAAAAAAGAAATAATTTATAACACATACTAACTGAATTAGACAATTCTGTCTTATCTTCTGTGAGTATTCTTATTGTAGATCATTGTACTAAAAAGGGTTCTTGTTAGGTAAATGACTAATAATGATACCAAGACCTTTTACTAACAGTAATGTTGATGGATATAAATCATAAACAATACAAATCCATACTAAATTACTGAATCTGAGGGATATTAGATAGCATATGGTGAGACTACAATTTTAATTGAGGTAAAGTTATTTATCTGTGAAATAAAATCTTTTTACCTTTTACCTGACAAAACCTTTTACTTTTACTTCTTATTAAAATATCTGAATATTTCACTTGGGCCCATATAATACACTCCAGTTTGAAAAGCATATTTCTTTTTCTTTCTTAAACCCATAAATATCTGAAATTTGGCTAATGGAGTGTCTCTCAAGTTTATTAAAGGACTCTATCTGGCCACAGACTTTCACTCATAATTCTAAAATGAAAATTACTCTTCTGGGAAATACCAATAAACATCAGTTGTCAATATGTAGAAAAAATATATACAATTTACTAGGAAATAGTAACATTATTGTATGTGTTCATGATTCAGATATAATTTCAAAATGAAGGCAGTACTTACAGCTGGAGAATATCAGTGGACATGAATGTTCATCCATTGGAAAATTATGGAGCTGTAGCTGGCATTCTGCATTGATGGTGAGCCTATGGATAAGCCAAACATCACTTTCATAGCCAGGCACATTAGATTACAATTGTGTTCAAGGGCAAAATCTACTGGGAACTATTTATTCAAGCAATTTAGGATCGTTATAGGCAGCTATAGCAAATTAACAATAGTTGATTTTATAAAAATGATCTCTTTCTCTGTGTCTCTTTTTCTCTCTTTCTTTCTTTATTCTCTTCTTTTTTTAAATACCAGAAAAGGCTAACTAGTTAGGAGAATAAAAGACCATGGCTGAAGATAATGTTTTTTTTTTTTTCCTGGAGAAGGAAAATTACAACAAAAACAACAATAAATCCCAATAACATTCAAATTCAGTAAATTTTTTGTTCTCTAGCTAAAATATTAATTTGCTTGAATTGTATATGTTCATTCACATTTTTAATTTTATTTATATGTATAGATGAGAATGACATCCAGTTTATGCATTTTCAGAAGCACTCATAGATTCAGTGCAAGGAAATGAGGTTGAGTGACTTGCCTGAGGTCACCAAGCTAGGTAATTATTAAGTTTTGAGGTCACATTTGAACTCAAGTCCTCTTGACTCCAGGGCCAGTGCTCTATTCACTGTGCCACCCAGCTGCCCTTATAGATTCATTTTTACGAAAATCATGTTTAAATTGAGAGACAGCATGATATGGGGGAAAGAAGGGATTGCTTGGATACAAAAAGATAAGGGGTCAAATTCTACTCTTGACCCTTTTTAGGTATGTGATGAGGATCAACCTATGTGACTTTTTAGTAATCTGGATAACTTAGATTTAGAATCAACATTGTAAGTAACAGAGAAGTTGCAAGTCTGTGTCAGGAATTAGCATACTAGAAATTCCTCAATTTAATGAAATTACAGATATCCAAATCCTTTTTGCCTCCCTCCTAAACCAAAAAAAAATGTTGAGCCTATTACAGGACTGAATATGTTTTACTTATTGCACATAGAAATTTCAAATACAAACTCTACAAGAGTATGAATTAAATCCTCCAAAAAAAGGAAAATATACTCTAGTTCATCCTTTATGAGAAACCAGTAAAGTTTTACCATAGGGTGGTTAGCTTTTTTTCTTAGAAAGAGTACAGAATTAAATGGACAATATTTAAGACTTAGTACCAATATATGTCCTCTACATTAAAAGGACAAATCTGGAGTAGTTAGATATCTTTCAGGAATAAAGCATTTTGGAAGTTTTGCTTTTTTATCAGGGCAGAAAACCATGTGTTCATTCTGATACTGTCTGTTTGTCAATCTGTTATCAGTCTGTCCATTATCTAAGGGGCACAAATTTCCCTTCATGATGTTAGAAATAGATGAGACTTTAGAGATTATCTAGTCCCATTGCTATATTGAGATGAGGAAATAGGTTTCAATATGTAGAGAAACTTCTGAATGTTCATATAGATTGTAAATAGTCCTGAGCTTGTGCATTAATCCCAGGTCTTTTTGTTCCAGTTGTGATAATCTTTCCTCTACAGTATGCTGCCTGTCATGGTTATAAACCATTTTGAATTCTTTATCAAGATCATCTAGTCTTAAAGAAGTATCACCAAATCTAATCTCCCAACATTCAGGTTACAGAAGTCTGAAAATTTGTTGGCAGCAACATGCATTTGAATGAACCTGATCCCTTCAACTTTATCCTTCCAAATAGTCATTTCTTTGTACCTTTTGGTTGTATAATAAAAAGGCAAAATTGTCATTGTTTCCCTTTTTCACTTAGTAGTAATAATTCCATATTTTAAGCAAAGCTTGAGAGAAAAAAAGAAAACAAAACATTTGTGTTAAAAATGCAAAATCTCCTTGGAAATCTAACCATGACAAAAAGGAGAGGCAAAGTTGACTATCATTTATTTTAGGACCTCTGAATAATCATTTAGAAGTGGGGCATTTAGCTGCCATTCCATTTATTTGACTGTTTCTCATATTAACCACAGTGATACTTTGCCTTCATATAAACAGTGAAGAAACTATCCACATTTTGATAGCTATATATGCATTCTGGGATATGATCACCAATCATGCATATCTTCAAGGACATTCATTAATAAGTGAGGAAGAGAGACAGAGACAGAGAAAGATAGAAAGAGAGAGAGAGAGGTCCACTGTGTGCAACAAATTGGAGATATGACATCACTTTAGTAAATGTCAAGAGAAAAAAAATGTCGGGGTAGGGAGTAGGAGGAAGCTTGCTGTAAGGAAGATTTCATTTTGCTGGAATTGCAATTAAGTAAAAGCATTTGCTTAATGGGATAATTTCTGTATTACTTTGGTAAGCCTTTGTCACTATATTTGAATAAAAAAATCTGAACAGTAATATACTATAGTTTGCATGTAAATTAGACTTAGTAAAATGATATCACTTCCTTTTGCAGTGGTTTTTATTTTGTTTTTGTTTCTGTGTTTGTGTGTATTATATAGAAAATGAAGCATATATATATATTCATATATCATGCCTTTATATCATATAATTTTTAAAAAGAACACATTTTTGAAATTCAAAAAGAGTTAGTCTAGTTTATTTCACTTATTAAGCTAATTTCTTCTTATCAAGTCATCCTCCCCTATACCTTGCACTCCAGAATACTGCACAATAATATTTTTTAAAGTTCTTTGTTTTTGCACACAGTAATAAGTGAGCAAAGTATCAAGTTTGAAGATCATTTCTTGGATTTCCAGCTTCCAAACTGTACATTTTACATAGGGACAACTGGAATGTTTTCATGAAAATTCATATCAAGAATGAAAAATTGATGAAATTTCAAAGTGGGGGTGCTACTGTATAGTAATTTAGTAACCCAAATAAAATTACTGATGATTCAAGAAACTTTTATTCCAAATGCTACTAAACATTCCCTTACCTTAAAGTATATAATATTTTCCCATCATTCCATATTCTGAGCAGTTGGTTGGGGGTAGTAATCCAGTGAGCTTCTGCAGTTTTTGAGTTTCGGAATATAGTATCTGGAATCCAGATTAACCCAACCATATTGCTGTTCAGAGTTAGTATTTTCATAGTGCTGTTGAATCGAAGGCGACTATCTGTCCAAGTTTGAGCAAAAAATATGTCAATTTGGTATTCCTGGCAAGGAAAGAAAAAAAAAAAGAAGTGAACTTATTAGTATGTTTTCTTAATATCTCCTGTCTATCTTAAAGTGACCCTTTCTATTCATTTACCATTTTTCTTATTTTATAATCTTTGGAATCCCAGAAATCTATACATTTCTTTCTTGGTTCACTATTCGCGATCTGAAGTTTCTTAGAGAAGTCAAAATGCAATTTTATACCTAAAATATCTGTTTTATCACCTTGGAAATAGTGGTTGCTTGGCCTTGTTGTTTAAAACAGGTGTTTAAGATTTAAAAATTCATGGAGCATTAAAGATGGTCATTGGTAAATGGTCTAATAACATGCAAATGGAGTTAAATAACATTTACTACCAGAAAATTGCTTCATTTTTACCCTGTCATATACTCTTTTGCATGTTTAGCCCTAAGCAGAAAGATTATAGCAGCATATTGTTACCATTATAGATGCAAATTCATTTTTCTTCTCCATAGATGATACTTCTAATTCTTTGCTCTCTTCCCCTGCCCCCAGCAAGTGCTCAGACCTTAAAGGATCATTAATATGCTAATACCATAGTCACTAGTTGCAAAGTTGTGTTAGTATGATTTAAGAACAGAGACCATTCCCTTCCTTCCCAATATGTATGATGCTAAATAGCTCTAAATCAAATGTATGGATTAGTAAAGTTTTGATTTTTGTATGGTCATATGACCACATTTTCTTTTATCATCATTTTCATAGTTGGCCAGAGTTGTATGATAATAGGCAAATAACTTCAACTCTTTGTGCCTCAGACAACTCCCTAGAAGAAAACTGCTGAGCATAGATGAGTTTCAAGCTGCACTGGGAGAAAGAATTCACAAACTAAGTATATAACACACTTCAATTTAATTTAACAAAATTTTATTAAGAACTTCATATTGCCAGACTTGGAGGATATAAAATTCAAAATTCAAAAATGAAACCATTCCTGCTCATGAGATGCTAGAATTTTACCAAGGAAAAGGAACATGTGCCAAAGAGACACAATGTTCCAAGTTTAAACTTTTGAAAGCTAGAGTCCAACATTCTTTCATAGTTCTTCAGTATCAAAGCGGAGCCTGCCAACCAGCTAAGTGATTGGTAGTGTGACTTGCACAATTAGATTTATTATAATGGGGAGTTTGTTTGCAAGGCATCATTCTCACTTGCTTTTCCTAGAACTATTCCATACCATGGACTGATGATGGGAAACAGGACTATTACTGATGGTCCAGATGCTGTGTTTGTCTCTTGGGCATGGCACTTCAACATACCATAAGTGCAGGTCAATACAAGCATGTGATATTTGGCAACAGAATGCAGCAACTTGATATATTCTATGGGTGATAAGTCCCATATTCTCTCCTTGCTCTTTGCCAATTGAAAAAAACAAACAGATTTAAAGCCCTCTTTATGCTCCATGCACTCTCCTTGAATACAAATTGTTAAAAAAATTATTGAGAGAGCTATTAGTGTGATTCTGGTTAAATGATTTTATCCTTGGGTCTCAAATTCCTCATTTGTAATATGGAGAGAGGGATGGAACAATCACAAAAGTCTTAGCACTAACATAATATGAAATTAGCTTCCTTCCAAGCATAAACCCATGTTAGCACAGAATTGTTCATTTCACTTGGTCTATTTAGTCAAATGACTATGGATTGTTAAAATGACTCTGAGAGTTCATTTTTATGATTTCTTATATTTGCAATGATGATGCAGGAAGATAACTTTTCCATATATGTGCATTGCAAACTCTTATAGAAATTATATAAGAATAGCTGGAAATAAATATGATAATATCATAAGTAATGACACCATTCAATTGACCAAAGATTAATCTTACTTTGGGAACAGAACATTAGTGGTGTGTTCTAAATTCTGCTTCCAACAGAGAAAAGAATTAGTCCTATTTGATAAAAGCATTTTTCTAATATATCTTTTACTCAAGATAATTTCAGCAACTTCAATTCAATATGTGGCATGCTCACTCTGACAATTAAATTGTTCCTAAATTTAACAAATATTTGAGAAAAACCTCATACACAAAAAGAGATTTTTGATTTTATTATAGTAGTAGTCCTTTTGTTATTTTTGTTCAGTACCATTAACTATGGTTTTTCTTGGACACAAAAAATCTCAAATGATGTTTTAAATTATACATAATACTTTTAGGTGCATAAGTATCTAAGAAAGTGAAGCATCTGATGTACAAATAATTCATCTGAAAGGCAAAGTAATGAATTAAAAAGTGACAGAGGAAAATGAATATGCACTGAATCCATCATTGCAAATGTTAGTATTTTGGGTTTCCTAAATAATTTGTTTTAATAATTTCAGTGTCTAATGAGTCCTAAATAAGCCATGAATTGTTGTAGTGAGTAGAAGATGCTAGCACAACTAGAGAAAAATCATACTCGTGAATATAGTATTTTAAACTGTAACTTTGATAGAACTACAGAAAGGGTTCTTAATCTGATTATCCTTGCCAATGATTCAAATAGAAAAAATAGAGACTCTAAGCTCTTAAGAAACTATAATCAACAACAATGAGGTATCACCTCACACCTATCAAATTGACCAAGATGAGAAAATGGAAAATGATCAATGTTGGAGAAGTTGTGGGAGGACTGGGACATTGATGCATTGCTAGTGGAATTGTGAATGGATCCAAGCTTTCTGGAGACCCATATAGAACCATGCCCAAAAAGCAATAAAACTTTTCATACCCTTTGAACAGCAATTCTAATTCTAGGTCTATATCTGAAGAAATTACCAAAAAAAGGGAAATATCCCAAAATATTCATAGAAGTTTTTCCCCCCAGTGTCAAAGAATTAGCAATTGAGGGGATGCCCCATCAACTGGGGAATGGCTAAACAAGTTATGGTACATGAATACTGTGGAATACTGTAGTTTTATAAGAAATCATAAAAGGTCAAATTATAGAGAAGCATGGAATGACATAAGGGATCTGATGTTGCGCAAAGGGAGTACAACCAAGGGAATGATGTACACATCAACAACACTGTGAGATGAGCGACCTTAATGAACGCAGATCCTCTCAGCTGTTCAGAGAGCTAGGACAACTGTATTAGATTGGCTATGGACAATGTTATCCCCTCCAGAGGAAGAAAATCAAAACCAAAACACACAAAAAATAAGCCTTCAGAAACTGATGAACATTTTATAAAAATTATAACTTATGTTTCTCTTTCCCTTAATCCTAATTCTTCATACTGAAAACTAATCTGTAAACAGGTTTATCAAAAATATGTATGTACAATGCTAACCTGACTGTTCGCCTCTGAGGGAAGTGGGGTGGGAAGGGAGTGTGGAAGGAAATTTTATAACTTAAAAATATACATGTGTATAGGATGAAAATGAATAAATAAATAAATACAAGGAAGAAACTGGCATCATGGAATTACAGATTCCTTTTTTGCAACAGGGGATGTCATGATAGCCTATTAAATTGCATCTTTACTCAAATAACATTGCTCACATCAACAAAATATCACGATAATATAGCCATGCATTTTAAACAATGGCCAAAATGTTATGAGTCCCCACTGTGTCATGAATTTCCAATTTTTTGAAATACTGTACAAATTACTTTGGTTGCTGATATTCTTATTACATATTTCAACCTCTATGGTACTAACTCCCACAAGCATCAAGTTCTATAAAAGGCTAGATTACTGCATGTGACTAACTGTTCTCATGAAACTAATTGCCTCCTATAGAATTAGTTCCCCAAATATGTTTTTATAGACTTTAGCTAGGGATTATTGGGGGGAAAAGGTGATAATAAGGATCATAAGAAGAATGTTATTTCTTCACTTACATAAGTTCTATTACTTGGGATGAAATGCTGAGACTGTTTTAATATTTCAAATGTAGTAGAATTTATTGGAAGATTAATACCAACCTGTTCTTTTGCTAACAGATTTCTTGAAAAATTCATCTACTTTTAGCAAGGCAAGGCAAGACAAGATCGAGCAACAAGAATTTATTAAGATTTTTAAGTACTTACTTTGTTCCAATCTAGTGCTAGGCAATGAGATGCAAATAGTAGTAAAAAAAGACAGTTTCATTCTTAAGGAATTTATATTGTTATGGGTGAAGAAATATACAAAAGAGAACTTAGATGACTGTGTGAGACTTTGTGAGGAGGGACTATTCCATGGGATCTGGACTTTGAAGTCTAGAATTGAGGGAAGATCAAGGCATGAGATGACAGATGAGACATGATTTCAGATTCAGAAAGTCAAACGTGGAGTCATGAGGGAAATGAAGATTATCCAGTCTTAGTCTGTTCAAAATGAAGACTCCATCAGGATCTTTAAGAATGGAAAAATGGAGTTGGCAAATTGGAGAGATGTTCTATGGTAAAAGGCTACAAGGTCAAATGAATATTACAGGGTGAGGAAACCCTAGGCACCATGGGAAATGATGCTGCAGCGGCAACTGAAAAATGTTATTTCAGAAAGAGAGAAAACAGACTCCATTTTTCTTTTCCTCCTATAACTTGATTCCATTCATAACACTTTATAACATGAAATACATTCTCAAATGGCACTGATAATGTCCTCCTTACAAATTAATGAACTTTTAAAATTATGCTTACTCTCCTGGGCAGCTCTATTGAATTTTGTATCATTTGCCATGATTTCCGTCTCTCCATTTAGCATCTTGTATCTTTTTCACTACTTTACTCATGCTCCTGTTTTTCAAATTCTAAATATGCCATTCCACAATACCCACTACCCCTGCAAAGCAACAAATTGCTTGTCCTCTTCAGAATTAAAACTCTTGAAAGAAGAGTCTGTATTACATTTTCTATTTATTCATGCACTCTTTAAGTTCCTCTGACATTTGATATTATCTCTACTATTAAACGTGTGGTAAGCATTTCTTGGGAGTTCTCTTTTGTGGGTAATATTCTTTACATTTTTTATTCTAATATTATGTAATAAATAAAATGATCATTTTGGGAAGTAAAATACCAGCGAGAAATGGGCATGGTCCAGTGGAGAAATTACTGAGTTTGGAATTGAGAACCTAGATTCAATTTCAAGATATGGATGATCTTAGACATAATTTCACTTCCATGGGTTTCACATTTCTTTACTGTGTGATGAAACTCTTTAGAATATGATTCACAGATATTTTTAGAACCTTTATGATAAGTACTGTGTTGATAATGATGATAATGATGCCTATCCTTTGTTTTCCAAGAATATCTAACATCAGGAAGGTGATGTCATGATATGCACATTAGCTGGATTTGAATGTGTGGGTGCTGTGCTAAGTCTCCAACCTGACTTTCTTCTCAAGAACCATCTTACTCTAATGGACAGATAGAATGGGGATGACTGGAAACAGTCCTAGAAATAGCACTCAGAGTTAAGTGGCTTGTCCAAGGTCCCCTAGCTAGTAAATATCTGATTTCACATTTGAACTCAGGACCAATTGAAATCAGAACTGGCACTCTACCCACTGTGCTCTCTAGCTGTCCCTTACTGTCTGAGGTAGTATATTGTTGTTTCTTCATTTAATGAAGTTCAATTCTCCATGACCCCTATTTGAAGCAAAGCTACTGGCATTTTTCCCCATTTCTTTCTCCAGCTCATTTTACAAATGAGAAACTGAGGGAAACAGGGTTAAGTGATTAGCCTAGGGTCATACAAGTACTATCTGAGACCACTTCTGAACTTAGGTCCTACTGATTCCAGACCTGGTTCTGTACCCATTGAACCACCTATTCCCATTGGTTCTAAAAATATATCTTATTTTAAGTAAAAATAGTCCATTTCCTCAAGGAATGTATTGTTTGGTAAGGGATAGTTACACATACACACACACATGTTTTATTTTGGAAGCTGTTTGGTATGGTTAAAAAAAGTTATCTCAACTTAGAATTCTGGGATTTAAATCCTTGTTTGGGCAGAACTGTTCAGTTTGGCATACCCACATTAAAGAAGGCACTGTGCTCTCTATGAGCAAAGTAGAATTGCAATAGCTCAAAAGACACATGAGATACACAAATTTACATGCATTCCAAATATTTCTGCAGACCTGTGTGTCGAACCTGTGGTAGAGCGTTTGAGTTCATATTGGTCTGATCAGCCACAAACAGATACAGTGTCCATTAACCTCAACATCATCACAATGTCATTTTGATTCTCTTTGATAAGCAAGGATAACAACCACCAAAGGACTAAAAAGAAAATGAAGATCCTTTCCTGTTCAAAAATCTATAATTATGTATTTGGGCTTAAACAAAGCATACTAAAGCTTGATCAAAATAAATAGATAAATAAAACCTGTTTGTTTGACCTGAGAAGAAAGATATTATCAACTATTGGGATGAGAGGTAAGAAGGTTTTTTGGAAACCTGATAATTAAATTGTACTTTAAAGAATAGAATAGAGTTCAACAATAAAAGGGGATAACTGGAACAATGGCAGGATCTTTAGGCATTTACATCTAAGATGATACAACTGACTAGGCAGTTGTTGCTTATAATTTGTTTGTTCTGGGTTAGAAGTTGAGTTGGGTTCTTCCATTATTATAGCTTGAAAACAAAAGAGATCTTTTGCTCACCCATCTTCTGTATAAAATCTTCTATGAATTTGTTACTTACATGAGGTCAAAGAGAGGAGGTATTAATGGAGAAGCAATTTATGGTATTATAGATCTGCATGTGGAAGAGTACTAGAAGGTTATCTAATTTTTACAGTGAAAGAAATTGAAAGTTTTGACCAGTTCAAGTTTAAACAAATAGTGATTTGCAGAGGTCAGATTTGAACCTATATCATCTGATTTTATAGACAATATTGGTTTTTTTTCCTTTTGAAACATCCTGTCATTTACATGGTCACTATATGAGAGGATAGAATGAATGAAGAGTCACAAGGCTATGAAAAAGCAAGACAGGGTAGTGTCAAAGAATAAGGAAGTGGTAAAGAGAAACAAATTTCAATAATAAGCTAGGGTTTGAGCACTTTCATTTTGTGTTACCAGATTTACATCCAGAGGAAATGTTTTATAAATAGTTGGTGATTCTGGTTTGGGGAGCAGAAGAAAGATCATTGTATAAATACAAGTTTTAGATTTATCTTCTGAAAAGCAGTAAGTAGTAGAAATTAGCAAGGCTTAAAATGATTTTCAACTCAGTCAGTAATTAAAAATGTAGCAAAAATTCAAAAAAATGAAAAACATTTTCCCAATTTAATACTAATCAATAAGAATTTGTTAACTGCTTTCTATATTAATTTATAGAGATACTAGATTCCAGAGATTCAAAAAAATTCAAATGAATTACAGATTTATTCTTATAGGTGCAACAGTGGGAAACAACTATTTTCTGGTTTATGGTTAACTGCAACATCTTCACTTAAATTCAGTATTTTAAAAATCTTTTGTTTTATAGTTCAAATGAAGGTGAAATTGCACTATATAAATACAATCTTATTGTCTACTAATTTGCTTGAAAAAATGTCACTATATATAAAGGCCTATTTTAAGTTGTTCCTAAAATAGAAATCAGCTGAAGGCTAATACATTCTCCAGGAGGTAATGCAACACGTTTAGACATTAATAGGATAATTACTCTTCAGAGGCCAAATCAGGTAAATGACATAAAATATTTCATCAGCAGAAAAACCATTGTCTTTTTTTGAAGAATTTTCTGAAGATAGAGAACTCATCATCCATTTTGTAATTCTCTATGGGTCTGAGACTTCTACTAAATAGGGTACTTGAGAAGCAGTTGAAATATCTCCTGGCTAAAATTAAATAAGTGATATTATAGTTTATAATATTTAAGGATTTCATTTTCAGTTTTTAGATCAAAATCATTAGATCTTGAGTCGGGAATTTTATTTTTTTTATTTATTTAAGGCAATGGGGTCAAGTGACTTTCCCAAGGTCTCACAGCTTGGAAATTATTATAAGACTTAGGCAAGATTTGAACTCAGTTCCCCCTGACTCCAGGGATGGTGCTCTATTCACTGTGCTGCCTAGCTGCCACTAGAACTCTGGAACTTTAAAGTGATTCATGTTTATAAAATGGAAATATTTTATATATGATATCTTGGTATATGGCCTTGTAGTATCTTATGATTATATATTTACAATGAGAAGTTATCTTGGAAATCATCTGGAAAGGCCTCTCTTTTTACAGGTGAACAAACTGAGGCCAGAGTAGTTGAGTAAATTTATTGAGGTTGCAAAAGAAGTAAGTGGAAGAATATAAATCAAAGCTGGCTGCATTCAGATCCAATATTCTTCTCATTATACTACAATGCCTATGTTAAAAAGTGCTACAAAAGTAAATACAAAAAAGAAACTCAAAGGAGTTGAAAATATTGGCAAATTATATATTTGTGTTATTGGAAGGTATATCCACTTGGATAAATATATTCATTCAGATTATTGATGTACAATGTTGGGAAAAGACTGAGAACCTCATAATATATATCAATAGGAGAAGTTAGAATATGAACTGGATGGTTTTCAAAGAGTGAAAAAAGGGTGGGAAATTGGATAGAAATTGAGTTATTAGACTTTGAAGAGGAAAGTTAACTGAGGAATGAGGTACAACCTGGTTGTAATCACTGATTTGTTATTTTTATTTTATTTCCAGTTATTTGCAAAGGTAGTTTTCAACATTCATCCATTTGCAAGTTTATGAACTCTATGTTTTTCTACCACTCTCCCTCACTATCATTTTCCCAAAGTAGAAAAATTCTGGTAAAAGTTTTACATGTACAATTGCATTTATCATATTTCTATATTAGTCATTTGGGGAAAGTGGGGAAAATGAGAAAGAATATGCATAAAATATATGTTTTAAAGTGAAAATAGCATGTTTTGCTCTGCTTCAGACCACATAGTTTTGTTGTTGTAGTTGTTATGTTCTTTGGATATGGATGTCATTTTTCTAAGGGTTGTCTTTGATCACTGAATTATTGAGTAGAGCTGAATCCATTGTAGTTGATCCATCTCCTAATGTTGTTGTTAATGTGTATAATGTGTTCCTGGGTTTTCTCAATTCACTCTGCAAGTATTCATGATCTTCATGCAAGTCTTTCTAGGTTTTTCTAAAGTCTAGCCACTCATGATATTTTAAAAAAACAATAAACTACATAACATCCATATACCATACTAGATATAGTCTTGAAGAGCAAACTATAGTTCCAGAACAATTAGAAAATACAATAACCACCAGAAGCCTGGATTTCAAGGTACACAAGGAAACCCAGTTTTCAGAAGTAATATTGTGGTAAAAGCAGAGAAGAAAGAGGGAACTTAATAAAAACTGTGAAAAATAGCCAAAGGGCACAGTGGAATATGCTAGAACAATGGTATCAAATTCAAACAGAAACAAGGCCACTGCAATGTAAAATAAGGATCCCTGGGGTGCCACATATTGACAGAGAAAGACATATTAACATTATCTATTTTTATTTTATTATAATGTATTTTGTATGTATTTTCATATTACTGTTCCATCTAGTTTTGATAACACTGAAAATTGTAAGGGTGCTTGTGAAGCCCATGGCTCCTGTATTTGTTCTCTCTAATAGGGAACAAGTAGTCTAGATTAGAGTGGAAAAGAGCATGGATGATATGAATATGTACAAGGAAAGGCCTGCTATTTTAATAATAGGTGGTAGATTATCAAATCAAATTTTAAACACAATGTTCTATCATTAAAGGAGAAGTCTCACTTAATTGGCAAAAAATATACATTAGAAATAAATTTAATTAAATTAAAGTAGCACAAATTCTAATAGGGATATAGTTTTTCATATTACACCTGCAGAGGAATTAACTTGTTGTTCAGACTAATGGCTGATGAAGAGGAGATGAAATCTCATCTATAGCTATTCTGCCAAGAGTGATCATGATAAAGTGTTGGTATTTTATTTATCTGAATTTTGGTATTTCAACAGAAATGAATCTCTCTTTTAGGAATTTCCTCTTTGGGAGACCCTACAGGGTATCAGTGGATGACTTTACTTTGAATGGTTAAAAATCACTTAATTCTTCTTTCTTAAATTTAAAATAAACTCTGCAATTCCATATCTTGGTTAAATATTTATATTTAAATATAAATTAGTATACCCAGGAGCTGACTGATTTTATTTCCCTTTCAGAAAAAAAAAGTGATTGATTCCTTTTAGGTATTGCTTAGAAGCACTTATGATCATCCAAGTATCTCATGAGAATTGTAGTGATTTCCTGATAGAAAGAAGTGAAACAGAAAAGGTCTGTAAGCACCTAACATTGATTAGTATTGTAGTATTTCAATATTACCTTAGGTCATTCCTATTTCTAAACAGAAGTACTGGGAGGAGGTGGGAATAAAAAATATTCTCCTTACTTATCTCTGATGCCTGACTTGAGGATTAATGGAAAAATTCCATAAAGTGATTGCTATAGAAAAAGTCCATAGCCCTCAGCATTTGGGAGGTCTTCTAGTCACTTCTTTTCCCCTAGTCACCAATGATTTCATTAAATGCCATTTGTTGAGTTCGAAGAGGATAAACTTTTGTTAATTTAAACTTTCTTATAGATAAAAAGTTCTTGCATATGATATTGAGAGTTGTAAGGGACCTCAAGTGCTATTAAATTCAATCCCATAATATATAGATGGAGTAACTGAGACCCAATAAAATTAAATTACTATCTATATTAAGGTTAGACAGAAAGCTAAGTGACACTAAGTGATTTTAAACATGGTCTTCCTGACTACCAAGTCCTTAATAAATGACCCAGCTTTAAAATGAGAACATCATAAAATGAAGTGGAGAAGGAAAAAGCAAACCACTCCAGTATATTTATCAAGAAAATTCCAAATGAATTACCAGTAATAAAATTGCAAAGGGTGAACTAAACACCAATGATGAGGAAATTAAAAAGTCAATTCAGAGCTACTTTGCCAAACTGTAAACCAAAAATTAGATAACTTGAGTGAAAAGGATGAATATTCAAAAAAACAGTCAATATTAACAGAAGAGTAAATAAATTATTTAAGTAATTTCATTTCAGAAAAAATAAATTGAAGAAACCATCAATAAATTCCCTAAGAAAAAGTATCCAAGTCCAGATGGATTTCCAAGTGAATAGTACAAAGCATTTAAAGAACGATTAATTACAGTTATATACAAACTATTTAAAAAATATTTCTCCAAACTTCTTTTATGACACCCAGCATGGTGCTGATGTCTAAACCAGGTGGAACAAAAATAGAACAAGAAAATTATAAATCAATATCCTTAATGAATATTGATGTAAAAATCTTAAAGTAAATTTTAGCAATGAGACTACAGCAATTTATTGCTAAGACGATATACCATGATCAGGTAGAATTTATACCAGGGTCAGGGAGCCATCAATGGTTCAATATTAGGAAAACACTCAACATAAATGAACATAACAACAGCAAAGCCAACAGAAATCATATTATTATTTCAATAGATGTTGAAAAAGCCTTTGATAAAATACAACATCCATTCCTTTTTAAAAATGCTAGAAATCTGAGAATAAATGCAGTTTTCCTTAAAGTAACAAATAGCATCTTTCTAAAACATTGACAAATATTATTTGTAATGGGAATAAACTTGGAGAATTTCCAAAAAATCAGGGGTGAATCAAAGATACCCTTTATCAATATTAATATCTAATATAGTATTAGAAATACTAGCTGTAGCAATAAGAGAAGAAAAAGAAATTGAAGGAATCTGAATTGCTAATGAGGAGGCAAAGCTTTCCCTCTTTGGAGATGTGATAATATACTTGAACATAAGAAAATCATCTAAAATACTCATTGAAACAATTAAAAAATTCAGCAAAGTAACAGGATACAAAACAAACCAGAGATAGAAAGAGTAATTCTATTTAAAGTAACTATAGACAACATTAAATACCTGGGAATCTACCTCCCACGATAAATCCAAAAACTGTAAACACAATTATAAAGTACTTTTCATCCAACTAAAGTCAGATCTAAATAATTGGAAAAATTTTAATTTCTCATGTATAGGTCAAGCTAATAAAATAAAAAGACAGTTCTACTCACATTAAATTACATATTCAGTGACATACCAATCAAACTACCAAATAAGTATTTTACTAAGCTAGAAAAAATGATAACAAAATTCATCTGGAGCATCAAAAGATCCAGAATATCAAGGAAACTGATGAACCAATGTAAAGGAAGGTGGTCTAGCCATATCAAATCTAAAACTATGCTATAAAGTGGTGGTCATCAAAACTGCCTTGTATTGGTTAAGAAATAGTATAATGGACTTCTGGCCAAGATGGCAGAGAGAAGACAGGCACTGTGTTAGAGTCTCCTGATCTTCCCTCATATATAGTATGACGCAAACCTCAACAGAAATCCGATCGACAAAACCTATAAAGAGAAGCTAGGAGAAGAACATCTACCTCAAGGTTTGTCCTGACACTGCCGGGAGCACATGACAGGTAGAGAGCCTGAGAGCAGGACTGGCCTGATTGACCACTGGGGTGTTGGCCAACTGGGGAGCAGAGGTATTGGCTGTAGCACTAACGGTTTCTTGGTGGTAGGTCTGGAGGGTGAGTTCCAGTGTGGGAGCGTTGCATACATCTATCCCTGGGCTCCTCTGGTCTGGAGGAACTCAAAGTCCATACCTTCATTTCAGCTAAAGCCTCTTCCCAGAACAAACACAATTACAGCCTACTTCTGCCCCAGAGTCAGGTGTTAGCAGCAGAGTTGGGTGAGCCCCGGCAGGCACAGGACATGGTGACAGCCTGAGAGCCTAAGAGCAGGACTAGCCTGATCTACCAAGGGGGCTTGGGCCAACTGGGGAGCAGAGGTATAGGTAATGGCACTGACAGGTCTGGAGCTGGCAGCAGGGCTGGAGGGTGATTGATAAACCTTTGGTAAATTTGATTAAAAAAAAGAAGAAAACCAAATGGCTAGTATCATAAATGAAAAAAAGGTGAACTCACCATCAATAAGGAGGAAATTAAAGTAATAATTCAGAATTATTTTGCCCAACTCTATGCCAGTAAACTTGAGAATCTAAATGGAATAGTTGAATATGTACAAAAATATAGTTGTCCAGGTTAAATGAAGAGGAAATTAAATACCTAAACTACCCTATCTCAGAAAAAGAAATTCAACAGGCATTTTTTAATATTTTTGCAAGGCAATGGGGTTAAGGGGCTTGCCCAAGGCCACACATCTAGGTAATTATTAAGTATCTGAGGCTAGATTTGAACTCGGGTACTCCTGAGTCCAGGGACGGTGCTCTATCCACTGCACTATCTAGCCACCCCAACAAGCAATTATTAAACTCCTTATGAAAAAATCTCCAGGGCCAGATCGATTCACAAGTGTATTCTATGAGACATTTAAGGAACAATTGGTTCCAATTCTATATAAACTCTTTGGAAAAATAGGTGAAGACAGAACTCTGCCTAACTCTTTCTATGACACCAATATTGTGCTGATACCTAAACTAGGAAGAGTCAAAACAGAGAAATAAAATTATATACCTATTTCCCTGATAAATATAGATGCAAAAATCTTAAATAAAATCTTAACAAAATGATTACAACAAGTTATCACTGAGATAATACATTATGATCAAGAAGGATTTATCCCAGGAATGCAGGGTTGGTTCAGTATTAGGAAAACTGTTAGTTTAATTCAGTATATCAATAAAAAACCTATCATAAATCATATGATCATATCAATAGAAGCTGAAAAAGCATTTGACAAAATACAGAACACATTCCTACTAAAAAACACTAGAGAGTGTAAGAATAAATCGATTTTTCCTTAGGATACTAAGCAGTATATCTAGCTGAAACCATCAACAAGCATTATATGCAATGGGGATAGGCTAGAGGAATTCTCAATAAGATCAGGGGTGAAATAAGGATGTCCATTATCACTATTACTATTCAATATTGTATTAGTAATGTTAGCTTCAGCAATAAGAGAAGAAAAAAATTGAAGGAATTAGAATTGGGAAGGAAGGGACAAAACTCTCACTCTTTACAGATGACATGATGGCATACCTAGAGAATCCCAAAAAATCATCAAAAAAACTACTACAAATAATTTTCAACTTTAGCAAATCACAAGATATAAAATAAACCCTATTACATCCTCAACATTTTTATATATGACTAGCAAGATACAGCAGAAAGAGCTAGAAAGAGAAATCCCATTCAAAGTAACCTCAGCATATATAAAATTCCTGGGAGTCCACCTGCCAAGGTAGACTCCAAAACTTTTTGAAAACAATTACAAAACATTTCTGACAAAAATAAAATCAGATTTAAATAACTGGGCGAGCATCAACTGCTCAGGGATAGATCGAGATAATATAATAAAAATGACAGTTCTACCAAAACTACTTGTTTAGTGTCCTACCAATCAAAATTCCAAAAAAATCACTTTAATGAGTTAGAAAAAAAATTGTAAGTAAATTCATATGGAGAAAATTTTCCAGGGATTCAAAGAAGAAAAAGTGAAAAAGAAAGTGGCTTAGCCTTATCAGGTCTAAAATTATATTATAAAGCATCAGTCATCCAAATTGTCTGGTATTGGCTAAGAAAGAGCCTTGGATCAATCTATTAGACTAGGTGCAAAAGAGATGGAACAAATGATTATAATAATCTGCTGTTTGATGAACCCAAAGAGTCCAGCTATTAGGACAAAAATTCTCCCTTTAATAAAAAACTGTTGAAAAATTCGAAGTTACTATGAAAGAAACTTGGATTAGACCAAAACCTCACCTCTGTATCAAGATAAGATCAAAGTGGAAACAAGATTTAGACATAAAAAACAATATTATAAGCAAATTAGAAGGTCAAGGAGTAGTTTACCTGTCAGATCTATGGAAAGGGGAGCAGTTTATGACCAAGGAAGAGATGGAGAACATCATTAAAAACAAACTAGATAATTTTGATTACATTAAATTTAAAAGATTTTCCACAAACAAAGCCACAATAACCAAGATCAAAAGAAATGTAATAAATTGGGAAAAATTTTTACTAGTATTTCTGACAAAGGACTCATTTCTAAAATATACAGAGAGCTGAGTCAAATTTTCAAAAAAATAACCAATCTATTCCCAAATTGGCAAATGGTCAAAGAATATGCAAAGGAAAGTTACAGATGAAGAAATCAAAGTTATCCATAGTTATATGAAAAATTGCTCTAAATCACTACTTATTAGAGAAATACAAATTAAAGTATTTTTGAGGTACCATCTCACACCTCTCAGACTTGCCATTACCGACAAGAAAGGACAATGATCATTGTTGGAAGGGATGTCTGAATTCTGGCAAACTAGTACATTATTGGTGGAGCTGTGAACTCATCCAACCCTTCTGGAAAGCAATATCGAATTATGACCAAAGGGCAAAAAATGTGTTCATACCCTCTGATCCAGCAATATCACTACTGGGTCTATACCCTGAAGAGATTATGAAAAAAGGTAAAAACATAACTTGTACAAAAATATTTATAGCAGCCCTGTTTATAGTGGCAAATAATTGGAAATTAAGGAAATGTCCTTTGATTGCGGAACAGCTTAACAAATTGTGGTATATGTATGTCATGGAACACTATTACTCTATTAGAAAGTAGGAGGGTTGGGAATTCAGGGAACCCTGGAAGTATTTTCATAACTGATGCTGAGTGAGATGAGCAGAACCAGAAAAGCACTATAAATCCTAACAGCAACATGGGGGTGATGATCACCCTTACTTGCTCATTCCATCAGTGCAACAATGGGGCAATTTTGGGCTATTTGCCATGGAGAATACTATCTGTATCCAGAGAAAGAATTGTGGAGTTTGACCAAGGACCTAAGATTTTTACCTTCAATTTAGGGGAAAAAAACCCTTATCGTATTATGTAATTTTGCTATCTCTTATACTTTATTTTTCTTCCTTAAGGTTATGATTTCTCTTTCATAACATTCAACTTAGATCACTGTATATCATGGAAACAATGTAAAGACTAACAGATTACTTTTTATGGTGGATGGGGGAGGGAAGTAAGAATGGGGAAATAACGTAAAACTCAAAATAAATAAAATCTTTATTTTTCAAAAAAGAAAAGTATGTAAGAGAGATAGAGAAAAAATCTGATAAAAGTAATGAGAGTGATGCAGAAAATCATGAAAAATGAGTGAACAGTCTGATAACACTAAAATAAAAATACTAAAGAAATAACATATTAGACCAAATAGTACAGAGGTACAAAAAAAATCATTGCTAATATACATGCAACCATATGCATATTAATTTGGCTTATAGTCTAGAAAAGGAAAATAACAAATTTTGGGGGGAAGTGGAAAAAATGAGCCATTAATGCATGATTGGTGGAATTGTAAATGATTCAACTATTCTATAGAATGTTTTGGACCTATGCCCAATGGGTATGAAACCATACATACACTTTGATCTAAGAATTTCTCTTCTCGATCTTTATCTCAAAAGAGATAAAAAACAAAAAGGAAAATGACATATGCGTATATATATATATATATATATATATATATATATATATATGTCACATGTGATTGTGATGGAATACTATTCTACTATGGGAACTGATGAAAAGTATGCTCTCAGAAAAATCTGGGAAGACTTATATGAGCTGATGTAGACTGAAGTATGCTGTGTCCAAAGCAAAAACAATATCGTGTGATCAGTTTTGAATGACTTAGCTATTCTTAACAAGACAGGTAACCAAGAACACTTTGAAGACTTTATAAAGAAAAATACTATCCATTCTCAGAGAAAGAGCTGTTGGTGTCTGAATACTGACTGAAGCTTACTTTGTAAATGTATTGCTTGCATATATATATATATATATATATATATATATATATATATATATATATATATATAACTACTACTACTACTCTTCTCTATGAGAGGACTGGGGAAAAAGGGAGGAAGGGAGAGCTATTGGAACCAAAAGTTTTAAAAGTAAATGCTTAATTTGTATTTACACGTAAAATAAAATACTAAATAAAAGAAAAATACATTTGTATATAAGAAAAAAGCTAAAAATATGTCAAGATGAAAATTAAATGGAGATATTAAGATATTGAACTAGCTGTTCTTTAAAGCTTCCTTCAGCCTTATAATTATATGATTATGCTACGTTCTCATGGGAAGGCAGAGTTTCTAAAAGACTGGGACAATAGATTGGAGTGGAGATCTAGGGCTTGCATATAAAAACTATGAGCTACAAATATAGAATTTACCTAGAATGTAAAAGGTTTATAACTTAATTTCTAATCAAGACTAAGAAGATGATGACTAACATAAAAATGAAAAAAAAAAGCTCCAAAATATATCAAAGTGAATTTATTTTAAGAAACAATTGGTAACTACTGATCTAAATGATTAAGAAGAATAAACTAACAGAGTTGTGAGTAGTTAAAATTGCAATAGTTATTGAAGGGTCTGTGTATTTAATAACATTCAATGGGAGTGGCTAGGTGGCCTAGTGGCACCGGCCCTGGAGTACCTGGGTTCAAATCTGGTCTCAAACACTTAATAATTACCTAGTTGTGTGGCCTTGGGCAAGCCACTTAACCCCATTGGCCTTGCAAAAACCTAAAAAAAAAACAAACAAAAAACCATTCAATGAAGAGAACCTTTCCAAGAGTCCTTATCACTTTCCCTTTTCTACTTTCCAGATTCATGGAAATGGTATGTGGAAATAGCTCCTTGAACTTTTTATCACATCTATTATCCAATAACACCCCACAACATCATTTCATTGAATTAGGTCTTCAATTTTACTGTAAAGAACCTGTGATGTCTGCATAAGTAACTAGATGCAATAAACCAGACCTCTTGTGGCAAATTGTTGGTATCAAAGAATTCACAAGAATTTATTATAGGAGAATTTTTCTTTGGCATAATAAGGAAATCAAAGTATACACAAAAAACAAAGAAATATACCAATATAAATGCAAAGTTTAAAATTTGATGCCTAATGTCAAATCTGTAAGGTTAAAGTCAAAGTGTTGAAGAGTTGATTGTTTTGAAGCTAATAATATTCCGATTAGTTTTTATAAATTTTATTGAACTATTTTTGAAGAAAGTATTCTGAACTATTCTGAAGAAAGTAAAAATATTCTTTGAAAATTTAATGCAAAGAAAGCTTTTTAGGAGAAATTTGTGATCCCTCATAAAAAAGAAAAAAATGGAGTGAGGAGAGCAGAGACCTCCAAAGCTTTTAGAGCAACAACCAGAAATGGTCCATAATAGAAAATTTTTTAACAACTGGAGTTGGTGTCTCTTACACTTTAATAGTTTTAGTCTATGTTTTTTTATCCCTATCCTACCTAAATAGATACTCTGCAAAGTTCATTATGATATAGACAAGTATGCTACTTTGAAAAGAGAATTGGGTACAAAGCCTGAAGACGTTCATTTGAATACTGGTTTCAGTACTTGTTAGTTTTTGTGACTATGATTAAGTCATTTCACCTCTAGAAGTCTCAGTTTCCTTTTTTATAAAACAACTAGAATTGGACTTGCCTTACCTACCTCATAGTAGTGCTAGGGAGAAAGTGCTTTGTGAATGTATGACAAAAATAGAAATTATTACATATTTCATAGTTTTGAATAAATCATTTTTATAAACTTTTAAAAACTTGTATCAATGTGAATTAATTTTTATTTTTTTGTATCTATCACTTTTTCTGTTTTTAAATCAGGCTCCATTTATTCTGAATCCTTAATCAGTGTTCTCAGTTAGGTTTACTATATCAAGATGCCTGAAAGATCTGGGAGAGGGATTTGAATGCTCTAATCTCTTGTTAGTCCTCCTCTTTTCCTCATCTTTTTTTTGGGGGGGGGGGTTGCAAGGCAATGCAAGGCAATGGGGTTAAGTGGCTTGCCCAAGGCCACACAGCTAGGTAATTATTAAGTGTACTCCTGACTCCAGGGCCAGTGCTCTATCCCCTGTGCCACCTAGCCACCCCTTTCCTCCTCTTGTGAATCCCTAAATTCTATCTCCAAACATTTGGAAAGGGGTGTATGGACCTCAGGTTAAGAAACACTATTCTAATGGGAAGAAAAACCTCATGCTAATAGGGTGTTAGTTTCTTGTCATGCTTATAAACATGAGATTTGATGAACCAATATCATTTTATTATGAATTTAAGCACCATCAATGTACCAAAAATTATAACAAGAGAATGTGAAACTCATTTGGTTTTATGAACATTAAGAAGCACTTATTATTATTTATGAAAGGCAATAACAAGAGTCAGGAAAACATAACCAGACCTAGGAATTACTGTAAAACCAATAAGAAAATATCTTTAGCACTCCAATGTTAGCTAGAGAAATGCTTCATCTAATTATATGGAAAGCACTTTAATATATGACATGATCATATCTAAACATGATTATATATTTTTAAAATTGAGAATATTTGCTTTAAAGTCCAAGCTATAGAACCTATCCATTCACATTCTGGCATGCCAACATGTTAATTATGATTTTAAGACAGTATAATAAATTAATGTTCACATACATTTTTTTCCTCCTAAGTAACCATGATGGACAGGCAAGTGGGGTGCTATTATTCTCATTTTAAAATGAAAAATATGAATTTCAGATAGGTTAAATGATGACCAAGTTCACAGAGTTAAGAAGCAAGAGGGTTAGAATCCAAATTGATTCCTGATTCATTGTTGTTTTCACCATATTATAGTGTTTGGGTTCCCTTCTGTCTACCTTACAATTCTCAAATTATTCACTCTGGAATGCTCTTTCCAGTAACATGACAGTTTTTTTTTCATATTACTACTATGTCGCAGTCAAACATCTGTTTTTGAAAATTCCTACTCAAAACTCTCATATGTTTTGTATTGTCCATTAAAATGTGAGTTTCTTGAGAGCAAAGGCTATCCTATTATTTGTATTTTTGGAGAACAGTATTTTTTACATAGCAAACTCTTGATCAATGTTTCATTCATTCATCCTTCCATCAATCTATCCATTCATTCATGATTCATTCATTCAGAATAGAATTATTTCCCTTGCCAATCTTGGCCAATTTGAGATTCATTTCCCTACAATTGAGTTTGTAAACTAGGAAGCATACCAATTTTAGGTGAGTTCATCTCTGTGTGTGTGTGTGTGTGTGTGTGTGTGTGTGTGTGTGTGTGTATCTGCACATTTGTCTGCATCTTTGTGTGTCTGCTTTAGCAACAGCAATAGATACTGTAATGCCCTTAAATTGTGAATCTCATGTTTATTTTACAAGAACAAAATATGGCATTGATTGATTCCTCCTCTATCTGTTTCTAGCTATTTACCAATTAAGTCAATGGAGATGTAAGATGGTAATTCAGTTTTCCATACTATAATATCCTTCCCACAGTTACCTTCATATTTTCCTTTATATAATGGTCAAGTGACTAAAACACCATAGGATTATTTTTAGAGTACACAGACTCTCTGGAGTAGAACCCATCCAACTAAATTTCCTAGGATAAGTTAAAACTCAGATTAATTAAGAGCTAAAGTAATTCTACTCTGCTAACTGTTGAAATTGATTCCTCTTTTCTCTCAAATTTTCAAGTCTGCTCAGATTGTTGCTTCAATTATATTCCTTTCTTTCTCATCAGATCACTACTGTCAAAGTGACAGTCTTTTTACATCCTTCTCAGATGTCCCTATGCATTCCAAATCTGATTCTTCCCATACCACTGCTTTCATTTTCCTCATACCATATTTTGCTTCCATCCATCTGGCGTGGCCTATGAAGTCAAGGAAAGGGAGAGATCAAGTGACTTTCTTAAAATAATCTACTTTATCAGGGGTGAAATTGAATATAGGCAGCAAGGCTTGAGTCTCCAAAGATTTGCTTCATCAGGTTGCCAAATGTCATCTGAAATTCTATAGCATTCCTATTTAATTCCATTTGTGTCTTCACTTATCTAACTTTATCTTAGGAATGATGCTTCCTGGCAAAATCTTAGGTTGATTAATAATTAATATTAATCAGAGGACAATAGTACAACGTGTCTACATCAGGAAATCTTTCTCGGTTGCTGTGGCAATAGTCACACTTGATTCCCTCCCTCCTATTTTCCCCTTTGGCTAGAAGTACTTCTTATTCATTGTTGATTTAGAAATAGCCTCCCATCCAGTAGCTATAGTAACAGCTTGCAACAAGTTTCTGCTCACAGGAAAGCCTCTCTCCTAACTCAGCTCTGTATGACACAAGCTTCAATTTTGCTAATTGTCACAGTCATTGATTTAGGAAACAATTAGAACCAGACTGCTTATATTGGTCTTTCTATTTGAAAATGTTGATTTGACAGTTAATATCCTTTTTCATGGGGAGCATTATATTTAACCCAACTTTTAAAATATGTCCAATGCAAATAGATACATAAAATGCTTAAAATATAAATAGAGCATGTCAATGTGCATGGAAGTCTTTGCAAAGTTAATAAAAAATAGCAAGAGACTTGAAATCATGAAGATCTAGTTATATCTGACCCCAGAAACAGTAACCAAGTAAATCTCCTCACATCTGCATCAGTTGCCTCCTCTGTAAAATATGCTTCTACTTCATAGTATTGGAAATGAGAAGTAAATTGATTGGTATGCCTTAAAGTGCCACATGATAATAGCTAGCTGACATTTAATAGTAGTGTTTCTATCATTATATAATAGAGACACTGATGGAACATTTTAATGTGCGTCACTGATAGGTATGTAATGATATTGATCTCAAAGAAATTGATACCACTTTATTTGTATCCCATGAAAACCTTATGGATTATTGGATTAACTTTATAAGTGATAAGTATGATATTAATTAGCACAAACACATACATATACATATATGTGTATATGTACATATATGTATGTATGGAAAGAGAGAAAGAGATAAATTAGAAGGAGCTCAAAAAAACTTCATGAAAACCTATATACAGACAAAAAAAATCATGTCCTAGAGAAATTTTAGATGATCAGTAACATTCACCCAGGTTTATAGTTCTTTTGAAAAAGCATGTATCACTGGTTTTTATATTTAGTTAAACCCTACAATAATTACTCTGTTCTTAAATGCACCATAAGTAACTACAGTAAGTTCTCTTCCTAAGCCTTTGTAGAAAATAAAGCACTTGAATTGACAGCCATTACAGTTGCCTTGGGTACCAAGTGTACATCTGTTAAAGATACCAGAAATAATGACAATGATGACTCACATGATGAGTCTCTCTAGGCCACTGAATAGTTCATGCTTCTCTCAGAGTGGTTTTTGTTGAAAATAATGTATAGGGGACTGAATGACAAGCTCCAAATTACTATTCTATTATCATGAAATGCTCACAGATACAGATCATTCTGTTTCAGAAGGAAAAATGTAAATTTTATTTCAAAAAGATATGAATTTTATAAATCAGTGAAAGGACATTAACAGATTTAAACATACAAAGAAATATGATAATATTTTTTACCTTAAATGTAGTCTGTAGGTAGGCAATCTTAACCTTTAAATTAAATGGGACCAATGAGTCCCAGGATTAATTTTCCTATACACAAGATTGACTCGGGATTTCTCAGAAAGTATCACAAAATTCTAACATTTCTCAAACATACATGCAATTTTGAATGGAATTCCATTTTGAAAAGTAACACCTTTATTTTATAATAGGTCTTATGAGGAATATTGGACTAAAATAGTAATAAAATTTCTCATCTGGACTAAAATGGAGCCCCATTATCTTCCCACCTCTGACACATCCTGTTTCTAATTCATATTTCAATGTAGATGTCAAAGTAATCTTTCTAATTCATTGATCTGTTTATCATTTCATTCCCATGTAAACAGACTCTTGGTGACTCCCTATTGCCTACTGGATAAAAGGATAAACTTCTAATCCTATCACATAAAAATCTACCCAATCTAGCCTGACAAGTTTCCAAACTGATCTCACCTTTTTTTCCTTTCTTATATTAAGTTTAGCCAAATTTAACTGCTAACAGCACATTCACATCTTTTTTTCCTTCTTCCTTTTCTCTATCATAAGGGGATGACTAGAAATGTAAAGGACTTCAGAAATCATCTCATCCAACTCTCTTATTTTAGAGGTGAGGAGACAGAGGCACAAAATGCTTAAGTGACTTGATCGGTTTTCATGACTCTTAGTCCGTTTACTTTCTTCCCTGGACAATGATAGCTTCTCTATTTTCATTCACTATCCCTCATGTCTGGAAAATGTATCTCTTCACATCCCTTATTCTTGAAATCATTGTCTACTCCAAGTCCAGATAAGGTAATACCTTAATGAATCCTTCTTTCATCTATTCTTCCCTTTACTCTTACCCCATCAAAAATATTTGTTTCCTATTGAAATTTTCATAAGGAAGGGTTTTTTTTTTTTGGATTTTCTCCTTGTTCCCACATCTCCCTGTTTTGTTAAATATTTATCTTAAATAATGAAAATAATCAATAGTATTTTAAGTGCCTAATATTTTCACAAAGAATAAAACAATATTTCCTCTAAAACAGCTTACATTTTAAGGGACAGAGGGAAATGCATACATAAGCATAAAAAGAATAAAGATAAAAATTCTAAAGATAAAGTAATTAAATGCAAGGTATTTTATAAAGAGACTGTGGAAAACTGATACATTCATATATGTGAACTGTTTTATATGTATAATGTATACATGTATACACACTATGTATATATTATTCATGTATTGACATAAATTTATATAATACATACTTATGTCACTTAAGGTGGGGGGCATGAAAATTTAAAAGAAATCATTTTAAGATCTGGCTTTATGTATGTAATGTGATTGAAAAACTGTTATTACACATACAAGCAAACACAGGGTGGTTCAATTCTACCTTGAACATCCTGGATGTTTCATATTGAAATACCAATGAGAACATGTACTAGCTGTTTAATATTCTGGTATATCTAAATTCTACTATGACACTGAACACAGGGGTTTGATAAAATATTAACGAAAACTTCTCAGAATAGTCTCTCAATTTGCCTCTGTGGGACTGATCAGAGAAGAATGGGAAAGGGAAAAAAAAACACGTCACACTTATGAATAGATGGTTACCACTCCCCAATAGGGGCAGTTAGGTGTCACAGTGGATAGAGCACCGGCCCTGGAATCAGGAATACCTGAGTTCAAATTTGGCCTCAGACACTTAATAATTAACTAGCTGTGTGACCTTGGGCAAATCATTTAACCCCATTGTCTTGCCAAAAAAAAAAAGGAATGATATATAAATGGGGCAGCTAGGTGGCACGGTACACAGTACACATATGCATCAGTTGCCTCCTCTGGAAAATATGCTTCTACTTCACAGTACTGGAAATGAGAAGTACACACAGTATACACATACTTAACCCTACTGCCTTGCAAAAAACAAAAAACAAAAAAAAGTTGGGAGGTATTTTTGAGAAAGAAATTTATAAGAGAGTTGGCTTAAAGCAACAAAGCTGATTAAGAGATTACTTAACCAAGTAGTCTAAAAATGGTAGTTACCATGATAAATAGTAAATAAAAGAATGCCAGCAATCAAAGCCTAGCACCTGCTGTCACAAATGACATTCAAGCTGGAAGGATATTAAAATAATTCAGAAAAACAATTCCATTCCTGCCAGGCAGGTGAATTTCAAAGTCACTAATGACAAAATCAGCCACACCAGGCCAGCATTTTCTGATATGTGCATCCAGATGCTTACCACTGATTTCAAAGCTGAGATGAATGATCTGAAGAGAACAGCTGGAACCTAGTGGAAAGTCAGGGTCTATTGTTATTCTCCCTGCTCTGATCAGACTTCCCAGTGTGAAAAATCTATGTTACATACAAAGTTCAGCAAAGCCATAGGCTCAAATTGACCTCAGGTAAACATTTTGGAAATGATTTAAATGACATGAACACTTATCTATCTTCTTTCTCTTCTAAAAATGCGTCACAGTCTGGTGGGAACCATTTGAAATGCGATTGATTAACTATGCCATGAACACAGCATACTCTTCCTTGCCTCCAGTATGTACCATCCCTCACTTGAAATGCTAACCCTTTTTTTACGTGCACACAAATCCTGCAGTCTTCAAAGTTTTTCAACATCTCAGTATGATAATAAGAAACATCTTATACATACCAACATATTTTAAGTAACTCATAGTAGGCAAAAACTAGAAATCAAATAGATACTTTTGAATGGGTAATAGTTTAGCAAGTACTGGTAAATTAATGAAATAGAAAATGACTACACTGTTACAAATCCATTTGTTGAATAAAGAGTTGCATCAGAAGACATCCACACTGAAGCAAAGTAAAATTAAGTCGAAAGAGAAAAAAAATAACACAATGACTATGATGTTTTAAGAGGCAGTTCAACAATAATTAAACAACAGGAACTGAGTGTTGTGAAATTAGTATGACTAAGCCTGACCCCAAAGAAGAGATCTGAAAATATTCTGCTTCCTTATTTTCAAAGGAAGGTGATAATAGAAAGGAACAAATACTATATATAATGCCAATCTTGATATCTTGATTGAAATGTTGGCTACTCTTGTTAAACTACTTTTTAAAAAGATTTTTCATTTGTTGCCACATTGTCCATGTTTTAGAAAGGAAAAAGGCTAAAAAATAAAGATGATGAAATAAAAGAGTTATGTCTACTTACCTTTTAAGTTTCACCTCTTTACTATCTACCATGAAACACTGATGAGTAGAATCCTAGCATCCCAAAATTACACAGGACTCCAAAAGTTACCTCGTCAAATCCCATATAATATCTGTTTATATAAGGGGTTTTAACTTTTTTCTATTTATCTTGGATCCCTTTGCCCATCTGGTGAAGTCTATTTGTCCCTTTTTCAGAATGATATATTTAATGCATAGCATAAAATACATAGAATTACAAATGAAGCCACAAGCTAATACATACATATATATATATATATATAATATATATATATTTACACACACACACACACACACACATATATATATGTATACACCCACACACACACACACACATATATATATATATGTATCTCCCCATCCAAGTTCACAGACTGTGGAAACCTTTCTGTGCATTTCTTTGGGGTGTTTAGAACTCAGGGTTCAAACCCTCACTTTTTAACATTCTTGATGATTAGTAATATAGACTCCAATTGAAGAGTTTGGTTGATAGGGAATTCATTATCTGCCTAGACAAGCATTTCTACTCATAGAGAACTCTAAATTTTGGAAAATTTCCTTTCATGGAGTCAAAGTTGTTTTTCTTCAACTTTCACTCATTTTTCATGATTTTATCTAAAGCCAGGTAAGACAAGCCCAACTCCTCTTCTATTCTATATTACAGACCTTGAAATACTAATGACTTCAAAATGTCTTCCACACAGCTCCCTCAACCAATACTTAAAAGACATATTTTTAATACCTTATTAAACTGGTTTTCTTTGTCTAGATGTACTTGTTTACCAATGTTCTCTTTAAGTATGTCACTAAAGTCAAAAATAGGAATCCAAATATCAGTTTCCTAAGTCATAATTCAGCAGAACTATCACCTTCATCTTTATAATGAAGATCTGAACAAGTCAGATTTTTTAAAGTTGCATGCCACATTGTTACCACATACTGAACTTTCAATTTACAAAATCTCTAAGATGCTTTATACTTTTTTCTTTTTTTATGTTTTTGCAAGGCAATGGGGTTAAGTGGCTTGCCCAAGGCCAGACAGCTAGGTAATTATTAAGTGTCTGAGGCTGGATTTGAACTTATATCCTCCTGACTCCAGGGTCTTTGCTCTATTCACTGCACCACCTAGCCGCCCTGATGTTTTACACTTAAAATGGTCAGTGACATAGTTAAGATATGATTTCTGCCTTTATGTACTTCATTAGTCTAGTTTCACTTCTTGGTCAATCTCAAAAATAATGGCAACATTGAACAAAAACCTTGAGGCATCTATTCTGTTAGCTATTATGTGTTCATTTAGGTATCTAAATAGCTTCAATTTACTGAGGTGATACATATTACATCATGTTAGGGTGTTCTAGAGTCACAAGAAACATGATAGGTATTTTCAAGCATTTGAATTTTTGTCATATTGAGGAGGGATTAAACTGTTCCATTTGGCTTCAGTGGGCAACATAAGTAAATGATGGAGGCAAAAGAGAAATAATTTTAAGCTTGATGCTGGAGGGGAAAAAAAGTATTTCTCACATTTTAAACAGTCCAAAAGTGAAATAGATTTCCTTCTTGCTGTCCTCAAAGATAATCAGAAATTGAATGACTTATTCTTGTATGCCTCACTGGGAATCCAGGACATGATTAGAAGTGTTGATCTTCTTCAGTGGCAATATTATTTCTTTTTTTTTTAATTTTACAATTTTCCCCCAACCTAGCTTCCCTCCCTCCCACTCCCCATAGAAGGCAGTCTGGTAGTCTTTATATTGTTTGCATGCCATACATTGATCAAAATTGAATGTATTGAGAGAAAAAATCATTAAGGAAAAAATACAAGAGATAGCAAAATTACATAATTCATAAAATAACTTTTTAATATTAAAAGTAATAGTGTTTGGTCTTAAACAAAGATACATAGATCCCCTACAATTGTTCCTGATTATTGCACTGATGAAATGAGCAAGCCCATTAATCCTCACTCCCATGTTGCTGTTAGGGTGTACAATGTTAAGAAGAAATAGTTCTACAAAAAAGTTCTCATTAAATGATACAATCAATGAGTAGCTAGATTAAATTGAAAGTATACTTTTCAGAATTTTAAAAGAAAAATATTAAGTTTTTTTTATCCAAACCTGTGATATAATTAGTAAGGAGATTAATAGTGAGAAAAATCCCTCTACCTATTCAGATCTGCAAATTTGTGATTTATAATTTTATGGAGTATCCTAGAATGTAAGTGACTTGACCAAAATCACACAAAGTTTATATCAGAGGTTCATTCTGACTCTTATATTTGTCATACAAAGCTGTTTCTCATATGAATATTGTATATTTAAGGATAATCAAGAAAAAGTTATAAGTTTTGTGTTCATTTAACTTTACATAAAGAGGAACATTCACTGCGTGAAGTTTTACAACTGGATATATGAAACAATCTTACAGAATTCTACTCATGAAAGAGAAGAGTGAGACTTTCAAGTATTTTTTTCCATTTCATATCATTCTTTAATTTTCTCATATCCCTAATTCCAAGGATGAGATTTTTATTCTATTTTTAAAGGACTACTTGGAAAGATTAAAAAAAGATAGGAGAAATAATAAATGTTCATGGTCAACACCATGAGCACATCCAAGAGCACAAAGTAAGAAGTAACCCACTGCAGTAAAAATCAAGATTCCCCAAAGAATTAACCATACCTACCTTATTGTATTTAGAAATTTCTCATATATTCTGACAAAAATGATTCTTTTATTTTTCTTCTTGTGCTTTAAAATCCTATTCATTAGAAACAGTGTGGCATTGTAGATAGAGAGCCCATTTTCACTGAAGGGCAAAGATGATATATATATACATATATATATATATATATATATATATATATATATAACTCTGAGATATAGGAATTAAATTAATATAGGGAAAATTCTTAATTAATTTTCTAGCCAAATATCTAAAGATAAAACTATAAGAGCAGATGTAGCATCAGTCAAAGGAATTGCTGTGAATTCCAGATATCAATAAAATTCTAGGTTCATCCCTTTTGATATAGTTGACTGAGGATCAAAAATTTTATAAAGGAAAGAATTTTGGGGAAAAAAACAATCCTCAGGAAAAGACAGAAAATAAGAAGAAAGAAAAGGCCAAAATCAGCATGTGAATGAAAAACCAATTAATTGATTGAATCCTCATAATAGTAAACATCCGTTCTTCATAAGCCAGCAAAACTAATAAATGAGTAGTCTAGCTTATTAAGATCAATATCAATAATTTCAGAACAATGAAAGTAAGAAAATAGTTCACAAGTCTGATGATCGAATTAAGTTTATTAAGGTAGTGGGGTGTTCCTAAAAAATGTCAAGAAAACTGGCAAATGCTGTTAGGGGTGGCTAGGTGGTGCAGTGGATAAAGCACCGGCCCTGGAGTCAGGAGTACCTGGGTTTAAATCCAGTCACAGACACTTAATAATTACCTAGCTGTGTGGCCTTGGGCAAGCCACTTAACCCCATTTGCCTAGCAAAAAAACCTTAAAAATGAATAAAAAAAATAAATTATTGTTGTTAGTGGAAATGGGTTTTTCTAGCTCATAATTGGTAGCCTTCAGAAAGTGGATGATTTTGTATTTTTAATTATAACATTGCTCTGGTCAAGGTATTAAAGAATATATATTAATAATATTAAATTTTAAACTTATAATATTATTAATAATATAGTATTTTATTAATTTATTTTATTTTATTTATATACTTTTCAGAATTGTAAAAGAAAAATATTGTTTTTATCCAAACCTGTGAGATAATTAGTAGAGAGATTAATAGTGAGAAAATTTATTTATTTATTCATTTATTTATATTATATAATATTCTATTGCACTTCATTTAACGTGATAATACTTTGGCACTAAAAGAAAGTGTGGTAATTTCAGTACCATCTTACATTGGATTATTCAATTTTATTCAGCACACATAAGGAAGTTAAGTGATAGAGTGAATAGAATGTGCAGCTTCAAATCAAGATTTATTTCCCTCAGTTCAAATATGGTATTGGGAACTTACTAGTTTTATGACCCTGGGCAAGTTATTTAGCTCTGTTTATATGAAATAAACACTTTATTCATTTGTGTGTGCATTTTAATTTTACATTTCTTTAGCTGACAGCTTCAAATTCCCTCCACTCCTCCCCCTCCTCATTGAGGAAATCAATATTCATCATATGAGTGGTGCCATCCAAAACATATCTCTAATTTAGCCATGTAACCTAAAATTTGCTTCAATATGTACTTAGTTAATCAATTCTCTGTCTCTCTATCTCTGATTTTCAACCCTTTAAGTCTTTTGAAATTATGATGATCACTATATTAATCAAAATAGCAACATTGATTATCGTTATATTATTTCTTTCATTGTATATAATGTTCTCCTTGTTCTACACATTTCATTTTGTGTCAATTAATATGTCTCTCCAGGTATTTTTCTGAAACTCTCCCCCTTTTCATTTCTTATAACACAATAATATTTAACTACAATCATATATCCCAATTTGTTCAGTTATTCACCAATTGACGGGCATCTCCTATAATTCTTTCTACCACATGAATTGTTATAATTTTCTTTTACATAGAGATTCTTTTCCTTTTCCTTTGATTTTTTTTGTGTTACAGACCTAGTAGCAGATATTTCCTAGGTCAAAAGATGCAACCTTTTGTGCATATTTCCAAATTGTTCTCCAGAATGGTTTGATCTATTCTCAGCTACCCAATAGAAGTACCTTATTTTTTTTTTTTTTTTTAGTTTTTGCAAGGCAGTGGGGTTAAGTGACTTGCCCTAGGCCACACAGCTAGGTAATTGTTAAGTGTCTGAGGTCGGATTTGAACTCAGGTACTCCTGACTCCAGGGCTGGTGCTCTAGGCACTGCATCACCTAGCCACCCTACTTTTGATTTTTAATAAAATACATGAAACACTGAATTATGATTTTAGTCTGAACCTGTATAGGTTTCTGACTTTGAACCTACACAGCATAATAGTAATTTAATGTTCAAGGAACTAGTTCACACCATTAAAAGTTTAAGTGAATAAATTATAGTCACATAATTTGTGTATGTCAAATATATTATGTAATCTAAGTTTGTTCACTTTTCAGAAATCAGTTCTCTCTTCACTATGCCCCATTATTGCCTCTCAACGAATAACTGTATACATGAAAAAGTAGGCCAATAAGGCCTAAATATCTACTAGGTGTAGGAAGCTTTAATTTGCTTCCTTCTGTCTTCCTTACAAATAATACATTCCTCCATTCTGGCACCTAGTGTCTGAGGTAAACAAAGACTTGAATTTGTATGATGGAAAAGCAAGATTAGACCCACAGCCTGTAGAAATGGAAATGAGTTATGAGACCATGAAAATAAATTCAATTTATTTTAAATTCAATACATATTTTTAGAGAAAAAAATTAGCATTGATTCAAGTCTTGGATTCAGAAAGACTTGTATTCTTTTGACTTTCACATACTAACAGTGTTCAAATCACTTAATTTTTCAGTTGTTGAAGTGGTTCTCTGAATGTTGAGTTTCAAAATCAGGGTCTAATTTAGTCAGAATTTTATAACAGTCAAATCCAGACCTCAGTAAATAACTGTTGTGGAGGGCTAGCAGGTGGAGAGGTATAAAACCCTTTGGTATACAATATCTATAAATTTATGTTCTCCATGCTAATAATATAAAAGATACGTCATAATTTATATATACCAATACCAATCTATTTCCTTCTGTCCTCCAAAAATAAACAAAATTTTATTAAGTATATACTATGAACAAGATTTGGACTTTGTTCCATGTGGGTATAAATAATTATGTTAAAGTTTGCGTTAGGCACAACCAGTCAAGTTTTCATCAACTAGAGTCAATGGAATCTCACATATTCCTTCTTATTAAGGAGTTTGGGGAATTTTATTTTTTTTTGTGGATTTAAAATGAAAGTCTCACATCTAAGTGATCTCTTCATTATATATTATTGATTTTTCATTATATAGTATTCCCATCTTCCCCACTCAAACTATCCTAGGTTTGGTAGATGGCACAGTGGACAGAGCACTGGCTTAGATTCAGGAGGTCAGGAGTTTGAATTCGGCCTCAGACATTTGACTCTTAATGGCTGTGTGACCTTGGGCTAGTTGTTTAACCCTGATTGTCTCACATCCAGGGCCATCTCCAAATGTCCTGATTCTTATCTATCTATTAGGTCTAGTTGTCTCTAGAGAAGACAGTAAGGCTGGTAACTTAGCAAAGCAACACTCACTAAAAATCTAATTCATGTGCTTATCATTGCCTCCCTAATATCATGATCTTCTTTGAGACAAATATTATTATTGCTGTTGTTATTATTATTATTATTAATATTATTAATCATCCTGGTAGTAAATCATTTAAATATAAAATAAGCATCTATTCTCTGGAATTGTTATGGAAAGGCAGTATTCTCTAACATAGTCTGCTGCCAAAAACATCTTCATATGCCTGGATCTTCAACTAAAAATATCATTTGGAAGTGATTCTGAGAACAGAAACTGATGTGAATTTCTTTTGCCAGGTCTTCCTTGATTCAACTTCTGCTGGAAGCACTAACAAAAAAAGAAAGATGGGTAGATAGTAGATATATGAGACTAAGAACACTCTTGAACCAACAATGAATTGAGAGTCATTACTAGGAAATTTGGCAGCTGAAGTACCATGGTGATTACCAATATGACAGTTCCCTTGATTGGTGATAGAGAGAAGAAGACACTACCCTTTGGAGGGAAAAAAGAAACCCAGAACCATCAGTACTTGGTTGTGCCTGGGAAAGGAGATAAGACAGTAAACACAGTATGTGACATTAAATATTCTTGCTAGCTAGTTGCAAAAATCAATTCAGTACTAACAGAATACACTTTGAAAATTAAAAGTGAATGGGCAAAGAAAAGATCACCCTCACTAAAAACAAAACATAACAAAAAACATAAGTTTTACCTTATCTTAAAAGTAAAGACTTGATTTTTTTCATGCAGCTAACAAAATGCTTAATGATTAAGGTAATTATCTCTTGTTATAAGATTTATAAAGCCTTGTAGAATACATAGATTCATTTTTTGTACCTTGAAAGGATGGAGATCCAGAAAACACAATGCTAGATGAAAAATAAGCTTGCTTGTTTGGAGGTTTTTTAGTTTCTTTGTGGGGCATATGGAAGAAAAGAACAGAAGAAAAATTTTCTTTCAAAATGTATGTATGGGTTCAAATTTTTGCCTACACAATTGGAGAAAGATGATTATAAACTGTCCCAAAATTCTTAGTGCAATTCAGCTGTACTGACTTTGGAAGACCCTCTTCGTGTGTGTGTGTGTGTGTGTGTGTGTGTGTGTGTGTGTGTGTCTGTGAATTACATATATACAGAGAAAGTGTATCTATATATAAAATCACTTTTTTTTACAGTTGATAAGTTTATATTGACCAATTGAATGCTAAACTTTATAGTATAATACTAGAAATTAGATATATCATATCCAAAATATTTTTTTCTAGAAAGTAGACAGCATCAGAAGTGAGTATAGAAAATTAGCTATTATTTCATTAAACATTTTCACTTGATAAGTTTTAAAGTTATTTATATTTGATCAGATTAAACAACAAATTTTACTTTTAATCAGTTGCCATGATTTCATTAGAATAGGTAACTTCCAGTGTGGATACTCCTTTCCTTAATGCAGCAGTCTATAATATGCATAATTACATAAATATCTTGCCTATGGTGAAACAACATCAGAGGCAAGGTTTCAGTTCAGATTTTTCCAATTCCAAAGCCAGCTCTCTTCCAAACTATAACAGACCACTTTTCCTTTTCATATTATTCATTTCTATACCAAATCCATCAAATCATTTTCAAACTGCTGTCTCATTTAGATAGAAAGCATAAAACATATATAAATATTGATCTATTTTTCACAGATTTCAATATCTATTGGAGAGATTTAATCACTTTAATCAATAAGATTTGCTAGGGGATGCCTCCTTTTTGAAAACTCCAGGATCCTTGAATTCTTCAACACAATCATTTCTTTCCAAGTTTTATCTTATGTTTACTCTGGCAGCTTAATTCCTGATAGGTCAATCCAAATACTTATCAGGGGAAAGCACAAATTGTAATCAGTTGTGAAGATTTTAATTCAAGCAATTGTTTGATACTATCCCTTCTGCCTTATCTTGGCAGCCCTGATTGACTGTGGCTCCTTTATAAACTGAAGATCTCTTATGGCTGCTAATGGGAATTTCTACAAGGTCTCCACCCCAATAGGGAAGTTATTGCATGCTATCATCTTTGAGTTAATTATATCTGCTCACCCATCCTAGAACTCCTTATCAGTTGTTAGATAGGGAGACTATGGAGATAGGGAATTAAGCACAGATAAAATATATTGCAAAGGATTTCTCTCTGCTTCACAGCTGTGTACCACTCTGAAATCTACTAACTATAATATATTCTATTATACCCAAATTCTTGAGATTGAGGATTGAATCTGATTCATGTTTATACCCCTAAACAGCTTCGCTTAGCAGAGTCATTTGTAATACTAAGACCTCAATAAAAATATTCTTTTATTTTACTTAGCATTTAATAAATAAATCAAGCATTTCTATAAAAATACTATCAGAAAAGATGATTGTACATGAAACTGAAAATCTACTATGTACATTTGAAAGATAAAACAAATTATGTAAATTTATTTTTCTCTCCCCCCCTTGTCCTAGAGATAACCACTGTCCACCATCAGACATAAATTGTTGTTGTATGCACATATATGTGTGTACATATAAATGCATGTAATTTATATGCATGTGTAAATTTTTTCTTTACATATCTCTATTACGTCCTTCTCTGGATACAGACAGTGTATTTATATGTCCTTTATGGTTAAATTAGGTAGTTATAATAGACAAATTAACTGAGTTGCTAAAAGATGTT
The DNA here is from genome assembly GCF_037893015.1 of Macrotis lagotis. NCBI lineage: Eukaryota > Metazoa > Chordata > Mammalia > Peramelemorphia > Peramelidae > Macrotis > Macrotis lagotis. The sequence goes on from NC_133658.1 coordinate 482,371,030, forward strand.
CTTAAAACAGTCTAGTTCTTACAGTATACAATGTTCTCTTGGTTCTGCTCATTTAACTCTTTATAATTCAAGCAGTACTTTCCATGTCTTTTCCAAAATCATTGTGCTCATCACTTCTTATACCCCAGTAGTATCCCATCACAATTATATACCACAACTTCTTTAGTTCATTAATATATTCTCTTTTTTTAGGTTTTTGCAAGGCAATGGAGTTAAGTGTCTTGCCCAAGGCCACACAGCCAGGTAATTATTAAGCGTCTGAGGCCAGATTTGAGATCAGGTACTTCTGACTCCAGGGCTGGTTCTCTATCTGTTGTGCCACCTAGATGCCCCATAAATATATTCTTAATAAATTAAATTAAATCAAAGCATCATTCTTCCCAGGTACTTTTTAAAATGTCTAATTAAGGAGTACAAATAGCTAAAATTTCATGCTTCAGTATTTAACTTAAATCCTTCATTTAAAATAATTCACAGATAGTGGATTACATATAGTATATGCTCAATATATGCTTTCTGGTCTGTCTTCTATACATGGAAATATTTTTTAACTGTAACAAAACCAATAAGGGCAGTATGATATAATTACCATTAATTCAAGGTTTCATTCTAGTAAAATTTGCACTGATAAAGTTTATATTTGGTCATTTCTTTCATGGCTTCATGACACTGTAAACATTTTGTTAATTCTCATGGTAAGTAAGACATTGACTCTATTTTATAGATGAGTAGAGTAAGGCCAAATGAACTACCCTATTCCATAGAAGTGCAAGGTAAATCTATTCCTCAATTCTGTGGTCTCATTCTTTAATTCTTTTTATCTTTAAACATTTCTCTACAGTGTCTTATGGCTCTAAGAAGGATAAGATACCAAAAAGGATACACACATACTTCTCTCCTGAAAATAACATTAGGGTTGGAGGGATGGGAAAGATTTTTAAGCTTTGCTTTCTAATTTAAGAGGGTGCTAATATTTCCTTACTTGACAAAGCTCTGATAAGCAAGTCAGATCAAGAAAAATTATATGAAGAATTAATATAAACTAAAACAATCATATACTAAAATATCATTAGTTAGTAAATATGCTATATTGTTTTTTGAAGGGGTAAGTTTTAGCCATAAAGTATAGACAACATGAATCAGCCTTGTGTTCCTTTCTAATGAAATCTAATGTAATATAAACTGATTTCAGATGGCCAAGGTCATTTTCAGTGTGCAATAGCAGCACTTTGAAATACTTATAAAGTTCTTTATCACAGGGATGGCCATTGTTAATGCTCAAGTTTCACAGAAAAGGGTCATGAAGAACTGGGATTTGTGTGGAGAAAAAAAAGAAGAATGTCTTTTGTTGAACATCAGGGGAATTTGTGACTTTTAGGAAGTAGTATAAGGCATTGAGACAGGAGCTTATGTGACCTTGAGCAAGTCACAACCTCTCTGAGCTTCTTTCTCTACTCATCTATAAACTTTCAAAGTAAAGCATAAAGAGTAGGTATGAGCAAATTTTTAGGTTAAAGCTATCACAAATGATTACACTTGGTTCTTTCTTTATGAATAGTTGTGTTAAAATGTTTTTAAAAATAGGTTGTGAGAGTAATTCATGCATATCATACTTTGCAGGATATTTTGAGAAAACTCTGAAAATATTGATGTCTTCTATTAATATCAATGAGTACTTTTAAAATTCTTCAATAGATTATTACGCATCTGTTTTGCATACATCATTCTATATATCATTGTTATGCACTGATGGCAACAACAAAAAGGAAGACTGGATAAGATATAACACAGTCTGCAATTAACTGTAAGTGGGTCTTTCAAAACTGTTTTCTCTCTGAAGATTCAGAGTTTAAACTTAGGGCACTGACCTGAAAAAAACTGTTATATGTAAGATTTAATGTCTAGTCTAAAAGGGAAATAAGAGATGACACACAAGTGATAGTAAATCCCCTTAAAATTAAATCTAAAAGAAACATAGATATCAGAAAACTCAAACTCTGTATTTTATAGATAAAGAAACTGAAACAGACTGAAGCAAAGTGATGTACCCAGTATTATGCAGGAAGTAATTAGCAAAATTGCAAGTTTTCTAATTCTCAGACTATTTTTTCCATTGCACCATCATTGATTAGCAAAGAAATTTACCTAATTTACTATTTGCATATTCAAATATCTATTTCATAAAAATAAGAACTATTTTATAGGAGGTTTAGTGATCAACTGTAATGTCCATTTCTGATATATCTTAGAAGTAATGTGGGAAAAATGTTATGTATTTTGTATTCCTAATTCTTTTTTCCTTCAAGAGTTATTAAACCAATCTCTTTCAATTAGATAGATAGATAGATAGATAGATAGATAGATAAATCTGTATAAAGGGGTTTTGCTATATTTTGGCACTTGATGCAATTAGCAGAATGCTAATTGCAAAAAAAGAAAGTTTTCAACATCCCTAAATAAAATCTCATCCATCTCTGGATTCTACAGGTCATTCTCCATGACATTTTCTGAAACTGATGAAAAGCAAACATATATCTCCCTATATAATGACTATTCTAAAAGTGATAATCTGAGTATCATAAAAGTTATTTCTGTTCTTATATTTATCAAGGAAGTTTTATGGTCTCAATACACAGATGCACATTTTAAGGATGGCAGCTTTTAAGTATAGAGTTTAGATCTTTTCAGCTGAATTTATTTGTTTTTATAAACATAAATGCCAAATAATTCTATATTTGTACATATATGCATATATATCACATATATACATTTTAAGAATGCCTTGTTTATGTATGCATATATTTCCTCTATATGTGCTATATCAATCCAAATATGTATGTACATATGAACCTCTGCATAAATGTAAATACACTTGAATTTTAAGCAAACAAATAGGACAAAAAACAGGCTTAAAGGCTGCCCAACATCAATGTACTAAGTATATTTGCATGTGTTTCTATGAGCATGTATATGTGTACCTCTGTTTCCCTTTCTGTCGGTCTCTATATGCAAAAAGAAGCATGAAACTAGCAGTAATGGCATTCTATACAAAGTTCAGGCAATTATACTATTATAAATTTATGATCAGATGTGGAAAAGTATTTATGAAAGCTTGCTTGTTCCTTTCTTATTTTTTTAAATCAAAAATGCCCCAGAGGATGTTTAAATTAATTAGAAATCAAGAGAGCAAGAAACAGAGAGGCAAACAGAAAAAGACAGAGAAATTCCAAATAAATAATAAATTGCCACTTTTTCATCTTTTTAATCCTGAAAATTTATCTCCCAGTGCTTTCAAAATATTAATCTGAAGAATAGGTGTCTTTTTTTGTTAATTTGATCTATCTAGTCCAATCAAGAAAAACAAAAGGATAAAAATATTCTATTGTCCAGAGATGATGTACAGTTGAATGGGAATTGCAACTGAATTAGTTCATCAGCAATTATATTAAGGATACATGAACCAGAAAGACAGTGATCCAGGATTACATTTGAAAAATTGTAAAATGTTTCCAACAATCATAAGCTTCCATGACACAAAATCTTATATTTTAAATACCATTATTCAAATGATACTATATCATCTATGAATCATAGAGAACTATAACTCCTAAATATTAAAAAAAGCAGAGGATGTAAAAGGAAATGGAGAGATTTACAACTGGAAACAAGATTGACCATGATGATTTGCTCAAGACAAATGCCATAAAGAAATATCTTTGAAAAAGGTGAGACTTTGTCATTGATTATGAAGGAAAGAAGATGTTGACCCACATAATGTAAAAAAATCTAGAAGTGTGGTAGTGCAATGTGTATACCATTTTTTGGAAGACTGGTGGGAGGGTATGGAGAAAAATTCCAAGAAATGGGAAAGCATGAGGGAATTTACCAAAACCAGAATAAATTTGACCAAAAAGATATATAATTTTGACAACTGTATTACAACTATATCCATCTTGAATTTATTGGACAACATCCTTCCTTATTATTTAATACATTGTCAGACAGAAAGACTTCCTTCAAGTCTTTTATGTAGACATGCAACCCCATAAAACAATGAAAGGAACTGAGTAACAAATGGGTTCATTCTTTCAGCCTGAACTTATGGAAGGTCTACTATGTAAAAGGTCCTTAAAAGGATATTAAAAGAGTATAGTTGATAGTCAATATAATATGAGAAATAAACATATGAGTGACCTCTTTAAGATTTTATACTGTAGCAATCATGAATCAATAGCAACATATGATAATGGAAACCTTCAAATATTATGGAGTCAACTGTCTTTTTGGGTACAGAGTAATATAAAATCTCTTGAAAAGGTAAACATATTTAGGCAGAAATGTAATTAAATGGATGAATGGAAGAAATTTAAATTACATTTGTAATTTCAACTCTAGACAACTGTAAGATGAAGAAAAAATCATGGGATACAGGGCACAATAAATTAAAGGTATCCAGAAAGGCTTATTGGAGAAGGAACTTTAGGAAGTCTACGAGGCAGTATTGTGAAAGGAGAGTATTCTAGGAATAGGAACATTAAGTTCAAAGGCCTGATTGTAGAAAAGTTAAGTGCTTTGAGGAACAGCAGGAAAATCAATGTGGCTGGATCAAAGGGCATAGGAAAAGAAATACTAGCTATGAGATTAAAAAGTTAGGAATGGGTTAGACTTTATCAGAGAATTTTATATGTTTTCTTAGAGGACATTAAAATTTGTTGAGTCAAAGTAAGATAAATTCAGACCTGCACTTAAGGAAGACACTTTTGGAGACTGTGAAATACGTGTCTCTCTCTCTGTGTGTGTGTGTGTGTGTGTGTGTGTGTGTGTGTGTGTGTGTGTGTTTGAGTGTATGTATGTACTAATAGTAATTATTAGATGCAAATACAGCACCATATAGTAAACCTAAAATGAGCCTCTTTGAAATGATCTCTGTTGACCTTAATACAATAGGCACATAACAGACTTGTACTGTTAACTAAGCCCAGTGGACAGAGTACTGGGCCAAGAATAAGGAAGACTCACTCATCTTTCTAAACCTGCTAACTTTGTGAGTCTTGGTAAGTCATTAACACCTGTTTGGGTTCAATTCCTTCATCTGTAAAATGAACTGGAGAAGGAATCCCAATATCTTTGCCAAGAAAATCCAAGACAAAATAATGTAGTCAGATGCAACTGAAGCAACTGAACAATAAAATTTATATCTAACCATTTGAACTTAAATCAAATATCTTTATTAGCAAATCATTTGAGAATTCAGTCACAAACCACATTTTCCACATAATTAAGTGTTTAAAAATACATTTTCATTTTTTCTTATTATTTAATAATTTTGCCACTTTTTCAGACAAGCATGTCAAATTATTTCCATTTCCAAAGTAAGAATTCAAGGATCCAGAAAGACAGAAGCAGTTTCCTCTTGGTCAGTGGTAGAAATAATGTATTCATTAATATACAAAGACAACTTAGTATAGATTGAAGTAGCTTAGAAGATCAGAAAATTCCCATGAGGACCCAGGGGGAAATATAGAAAATGTCTAAACTGTACAGGTCTCCATTTGAAATGTAAAGTCCTGAGCAGAAATGTTTCACGGGACCTGCTAAGGCATTTGCCAGGAAGAGAATCTCCCAGTTAACGAGATCTTGCTTTACATTATTTCTAGAATGAAATAAAATTTGTTAATACTGTAAGTAAGTACTTTAAGACTGAGGGATGATGCCTTAAAAGCCATTCAGATATTAATGGAGAGCCTTTTCAAAGTTAAGCTGTGCTTCATACAGGTAAGATAGGTACTCAAATAAAGGAGAATCATGAGTATTATATGTTTATTTTTATTCTTCAAAGAAACAACTACTTTTACTTCACCTATTCCTTATTAGAAGGTAACTCAAAACAAAAACAAAAGCAAAAAACGCTTTAGAATTTTATGAACACTTTATAAAAAATATTTCTTAAGTATCCCTTTCCCTTAATCCTAATTCTTCATACGGAGAATATCTAATATGTAAATATGTTTACCAAAAGTATGTATGTACAATGTGAACCTGACTATTTGCTACTGAGGGGACAGGGGTGGGAATGGAGGGTGGAAGGAAATTTTGTGAATTAAAAATATACGTATGCATAAATATATAATAATGTTATATTATCTAGTAAATTAGATAATATACTAAAATATAATAGTAATATAAAATATATTAAAACATACATATGTTTTAAAAATAAAATAGATAACTTTTGAGAAAAAAATAAAAAGAAAAGATAACTCAGTTGTTACATCTCTGCAGGAAGGTAAACAGAAGCTGGTAACCAGTGAAATTTCTGAAGCTTAGGAAAAACATGGATACAAATCAGCAAACTCTCAAGCAGTAGTCAGGTCAAGAAAGATCACAACTCGCTCCATGTCAAAATTCAAGAGCTCCAGATGCAGTACAAAAAGTGAAAGGCTAAGGTATAGATTTCAAACAACACTGTGTACACACAGAGAGAGTGATAAAATGTCTATTGGTCTGTAGCAACCTGGCTCCCCCAAATTCAATTAATTAATTAATTAATTAATTAATAATCCTTTAAGCTTCCACATGATTCTGTAAATCTCTAATGACAATGTTTTCCTTTTTCCTTTTTTAAATTTCTTTTTCTTTTGGTTTTTAGTTTTTGCAAAGCAATGGGGTTAAGTGGCTTGCCGAAAGCCAGACAGCTAGGTCATTATTCAGTGTCTGAGGCCAGATTTGAACTCAGGTACTCCTGACTCCTGGTGCTCTATCCACTGTGCCACCTAGCCGCCCCTCCTTTTTCTAATACTAGTATTTTTGCTCTTCTTTTTCAGTACATGCAATCATCATTCTACATCATCACAAACCCAAGGTATGGTCCAAAAATACTCCGCAAATTATCAAAGCTCAAGGGCTGATTTTTCTTTAGTGTGATACAACCTGCCTTTCCTAAAATAAGGCATTTTGAGGTAGTATTTTGTCTTTTTTGTTTTCTGATCTATTCTGTTGGCCAGAATATGATAAATGAGCTAGAATTTAGATATTGCAGAGAATTATATTTCATCAAAATATAAGAAAAAACTCCATAGCAATTAAAGTTATTTGGAATGAAATAGGCACTTTTACAAGCTCTTAACACAATAAATATTGGTTTCATGTAAATGAAATACCTCAGAATATAGTAGGTTCCTCTCAACTAAACATTGTTAAGTAAATAATGGATGGGGGCTTTGGGGGAATGTTAAAGAGGGGACTTTTTAAATTTTATGTTAAATGGACTTTTAAGTCCTTTCAAAGATTACATGATTAGGATATTCTATGTATGACATGCCACAAATATTCTAGGTGGATCATTCCATTATTTGACTGTTACTTCAAGGTTTTATAACTATTTATTTGGGAAATTCATCAGACCAGAAAAAAAAAACACTGGTAGAAAGTTCTGTCATAATTTCTATGACCAAAAATCCCCAAGATTATCATCTTTCTGTCAACTTGGTAATAAACCTTTCCAAATTTAGCTAAACTGAATAACAGACATTTTGGCAATCCTCCCCATCACTCCTGAGTTTTCCCAATATGACTCTTTGATAATAAGCCCTACTTTAAGTAGACAATGAATCCATGTTATTCACCTTTAGGCAATCTACATCTAAATGTTCTAGTGTGGTTGTTGCTGCCTCAGACACTTAAGATCCAATATTGTCGACTTTGCAACTTGTTTGGATATCACAGAGGTTAAATTCTTTTCTATTTTTTAAGAAATAAGGGTATACATTCCAAGCCTAAATGAGACACTAGATGCAAGTTTTGATAGAACCTTTTTTCCCTCTGTGGAAGACATTCAAAGGCACAAACTTAGCATACTTTAAAAAAAGATTATGTGGTTAATTAGAAACATTATTGCCATTTTATTTTGGGAGTAGTGTGAAAAAGGTATTAAAATTATTTTATGGAGGTATATATTCAAAGTTTAGCCCCTTTTCCTTTAAATTCTTTTGCTAACCTTTGCCCTTACTAAAAATCTGAAAATCATAATCTATGTGCTTCCTACCAAGGTAGAATATAGTGACACTCTTATATCACTCATTCTGAATAATATGTATCTGTAATTAGATCTCCTGGAATCTAGAATTCCAGATCTCCTGATGTGCTACCTATATATCATGTAAATGTAAGTAAATATTGGAGGTCATGATTTTATTCCTGACTCACTTTTTGAATTTTGTTCTCTATGAATTATTAGTACCCTCCCTTGCTATTGCTCTTCTCTTGTTGTAGTTACTAATGTCAATAGTATTTGGTTCGGCAGATATATGAAGGTAGTTATCTGTTTTCTCCTGCCTTTTTGTATTAAAAATCTCTAGATCTTAAAACTCCATTGAACTTTGTACTTACGTATCCCTATTAGGTATCTGGTTAAATGCTATTCAAGATCCCTATATTCTTATGCTTTAAAATATTTCTATGAAATTAAAGTAGCATTCTCAAACACTACTTAAATAGTTGCTCACATAATTATAACCAGCATTCACATATTTTTATTGTCCAGTTATTTCAATTCTAATTCTTTTTGACCCTATGTGCAGTTTTGTGACAACATTATTAAAATGCTTGCCATTGTCTTCTCCAGTTCATTTTATAGGTAAGGAACTGAAGCAAATATTAAGTGACTTACCCAGAGTTACAGGGCTAGTAGGTGTGGAATCATCACATGAAGTAGCAAAAATTATTTAGAAACATTAAAAATGCTCCGAATCACTTTGGATGAATACAAATTAAAATTGTTTAAGGTACTATGGCACAAATATTAGATTGACTTGAATAAGACAAAAAAGAAAATGGCAAATGTTGGTCAGGATATGGGGAAATTGAGAGACTTATTATTTCTGGTGGAGTTGAAAATAGAATGAAAGCTATGGTAAGAATCTGACAATTATGGCAAAATGAAAATCCTATTAAATTGCTAAATAAAAATTTGTTTACAAGAGAATAGAAAATCCAATTGTTAATATTTATTTTAAAAAGGGAAGAAATAAGCTCAACAAATGAGAAACAATGGGAATTATTATAATTTACTAAATTTTATCAATAAAATATAATATTAAGTGAAAATGTGTATTCTGGAAAAATATATATCCATATTAACAAAATTAATATATAATTTAAAGAATCTCATCCAATTAGAGAAACTGAGTATGTCATAAATTAATTGAGAAAAAAGGACAAATGGGTTTGAAAGTAAATTCTAGCTATTGTCCTAAGAAAAATAACTTTAATATTACATAAATGATATACAAAAGAACATACATGGCAACTTTCCAAATTCTGATGGCTGACATTCAATGATGGAGAGAATTGACAAAGAAAGATTACTATAAATCAGCATCCAATGAATATTTAACAAAAAGAATATTGAATGAAACATGAGCAACAAGGCTATAGCAATGTGTCAAATTTTCCTCTATTAATAATTTAAGATTATTTCAGGAAAAAGGTACAGTTTGTTGCCATATAATGTAAAAACTAAAAAGGCAAAGATATTGTACTGATCATAAAAACCAAACATTATATCCATATATGAAGAAACTGACTTTGAAAAAATATAGAATTCATTAATTTAAAACTATTTGTAAATCAAATTTTATTTCAGTTTATAGCAAATATCAATCTAAAACCAAGGATTAACATAAATTGCAATGAAAAAAACATTAGAAAGCTTTCCTGTAATATTGAGGGTAAAGCAAAAATGTTCATTGTCATGATGGTCAAATTTTATAAGGTCAAAAATACTCATTATAGCAAAAAGAACAAAAAAATAAAGAATAAACACAATCAAAAAGTACAAAAAATCATCTCTGCATACAGATAAAATTTTTGTAAGAATATCATTGGTTCAATATAAACATGCAGATAAGATCCAAGATGCTAAGGTATCGGGATGCAAAAAATAAACTAGACAATTAGACTTTCTTCATATTCAAAATAAAATAAATATATAGAATTTATAAAAAATCCATTTAAAATAACTTCAAAGGTCATAGAATATTTGGGAGCCAACCTCTTTATGCAATTTACAAAATTTCATATTATTAAATAAATATTAATTAAGCAATATTTCTTTATAGCAATCAAATAAAAATTGTAATCCCTGTGTTATAATATAGGAAATTATTGTCACCTAAATCAAACTACAGAAGGGTTGCATTACAGAAACAGAAAAAGTGATTATGTGTATGCGTAGACACACACGCATGCATATATGTGAGGATATATGCATGTAAATGGGAACATATATTTAAGAATAAAACAATATATCTATGAGTGAAAATATATTTATATACATGTACACACATGCATGTATATTCATAATCAAATTAGCTTCAGTTATTAGAGCAAAGGTGAATTTTACTAAATCTTTACTACTAAAAGTGTTTTGGTTTTCTTTTAAGATTTTTCAAGGCAACTGGGTTAAGTGGCTTGCCCAAAGCCACACAGCTAGGTAATTATTAAGTGTCTGAGGTCGGATTTGAACCCAGGTACTCCTGACTCCAAGGCCAGTGCTCTATCCACTGCGTCACCTAGCCACCCCCTCTAAAAGTGTTTTAAAGAGAGAATAGACAACAAAAATGTTTAAGTTCTGTTTCTTAATAGCATTCTATATAATTCACAAATCATCAGTAGGAAGACAATGTAATTTAGACTGCTACATGATATAATATGCATATATAATACATATTACATCTAAAATATTTTGATATCTAATATATAAAACGTGTGTCTTCATTATGTTTATAGTATATATGTATATAAGTAATATACATAAACATATCCTTAGATGTCACTAGTAGAGTGTGGAAATTAGGAAACTCCTCTTACCAATGTAGACCAGCAGCTGATCTGTGACTTCAATATCAGAGAACTGCCTATGAGAATCAATGATTTGAATATTGTTCTAGAGAGAGTCTTGAACTGAGATTCCATACTCGGAGACAAGATTTCTCTCCATTACTTCAGGTCACATTTCATTACATTTTTCTAATTGTAATCATCAAATCTTCATGAATGAAACTGCAGTATTTTCCCATCTGGATCAAATCTCAGTGTTAAACTAAGTAATTATCAAAACAAATATTTATAGCATAATTTTACAGGTAACTGTCACTTTGACCCCATCATTAACAAGCCTTCTGCTTCTGTATTCAAAGTCTCCTCCCAAATTGCTCATCCCTCATTTTCAGGTTTTAGCTGAAACAAAGGTACAGATATATGTGAATCTTAGATTTCTTTTTCAAGAAAAATATCTTTTTATGTATGTTTTTACAAAACCTTTCTAAACCCATTAAGATTCTACACACACAAGGAAATGAAAATAGTGCTGAAATGCTGTACTTTGTGGAACAGAAAAGAAAATTTAATCTTTCTTGAATAGGCAGAAATTTTCTGGGATGGAATAAAAACTCTTTTGCAGTTCTAATGCTGTTGAAACATTTGACATTTCTGAGTCCTGAAAACAACATATTTCCTAGTACCACTCTAATGGTGTCCAGTCATCTTTCGTGTTCCTTGTCATACTGAACTCAAAGATGAAGTCAGCATGCTCCTTCATACTGTATGCAACTGCCATAAGTAGATTTTTATTTCACTTTCACTCCATACTCAACTTCTACTTTTTTTTGAAAATAACATCATCCAATTATGAATCCTGTCCAAATCTCTGCTACCATAATTTAGTGACTGCCACATTTCCTATTTTTCTCAATGACTGTAGCACCAAACTTACAATCATTTGTTGTTCAGTTATTGTCCAGTTGTTTCTGAAACAACTAGTGGGTGGCTGTTGTTATTCTTTAGAAGAAGATATTGGAGGGACAACAAGGTGGTGCAGTGGATAGAGTACTGACCCTGTAATCAGGAAAACCTGATTTCAAATCCAGCCTCAGACACTTAATAATTACCTCACTGTGTGACCTTGGGCCAGTCACTTTACCCCATTGCCTTAAATAAATAAATAAATAACATTAAAAATATATGTTTGTATAGGTTGCCATTTCCTTCTCCAGTTCATTTTACAGATATGGAAATTAAGGCAAACAGGATTAAGTGACTTCCCCAGATACACATAGCTAGTAACTGTGAGACCCAGATTTGAACTCAAGAAGACCAGGCCAATTCATTTTTATCAACTTTGCAATCTAAATGCCCTGAGATAATAGTCTTTCTTCAGTATAGAGAAAGTGTGTTTTTATCTATTGTTTGTCTCTTCAACAGTTCATAGCACATTGCCCTTACCATAGAAGTAGATATTTCATCATGTCAGTTGCATGTTGCTGAATGCATAAGCTCACACTACACTTTATTACTTTGAAATTAAAAATGATACCACTTCTATTTGATTCTAAATTCATAATGTTCACTTAGATTTTCAAAGCACTTGTCTCATAACAACCTCTTGCACATTTGAGGAAGCTGAAGCTACGGTATACTTTAAAGTTACTAGTCACAAAGCTAACAAGCAATGGATCTGGGGTTGAAATTTTGGTTTCTTAATTCCTAGTCCAAAGAACAGAAGAACCATTCTATTTACTTCCTATACTCTTCTTTAAGTCAACTACCCTTAGAGCTCATGAAGCCTTATGTCTTATTATCACAGAAAACTGTTCTACCTCACCTCAAAACTATTTAGTACAGGGATTTCCTTCTCTTACCACACATTCTTGATTTTTCCTCACTCCATTTTTAGCATGCTCTTCATCATCATTATGACCTCTGTTCCTTTCATATTCATTTATTCTCCCAGCTAGCACTTGTTCTTAATTTACTTTACTTCACTCCCTTCATTGCAAAGTCCTACAACCCTTTCTCTTTTAAGCATGCAATTTGATTCCTTTCAGCATATCCTTGTCTTCTGCTTCATTAACATATTTGTTGCCATTGATCAGTGCTTCTCATATCTCACCCTCTCCACAACTCATTAATTCTCTATATATTTACTTATTTAGTTCTTTTTCCCTGAAATCTCAAATGATGGTAATATGCCCCCCCAATTAAAAACTCTTATAGGTCATTGAGTCTATCTAGAGGATTATACAAGTAAATAAATTAACTATAAAAATGAAAGATCTTGCCTAAAGTCATATAAGTAGTAAGGGACAGATATAGGATTAGTTGCAGTGAAATAATATATGTATATTGCTTTGCAAATCTGAAAGCATTATATAAATCGTATTATTATTATTATTATTATTATTATTATTATTATTATTAAGAACCAAGGTCCTCTGAACCCCAAATCAAATGATCCTTGTACAGCAAAACTTTATTTCATTTCATTTATTATTTATTAAATCCAGGTATATTTCAAACTTTTTCCTTCAGTACCATATAATTTCTCACTTCAAATTCTATCCACTAATCCTCTCTCTTCCTTGTCTCTCATTATCTGTCTCTTTTTCTATTTCTGTCTCTGTCTCTCTCATCGTAATTCCAAATATCAACCTCACATATTCAACTACTAACTGTCTGTCCCTCTTTTCTACCTAAATTGTCTACTAATACCTGAAGCTCAATATTTCTTGAAAAAAATTCTTCTACTTCATTAAAATTAATCCAATACATATTTATTAAGGAACTACTTTGTACCAGACACATTTATTGTGTTTCTACTATATACTCCATATCAAATGGACTGTTCTATTTGTTCCAATAGTATCCTTCTTTTAGTCATCAAGACTCAGAACTTATCTTTCATCTTTGCCTCCTTGTTGTCCCTAGACATGTAGGTCCCTTCAATCAAGTCAAAAAATTCCTGGAATTTATAATAATTTCATCCATTCTTTTTTTCATACTAAGTGACACCAGAACTATTTTATTTTTCTGTTAGCATCCCCAACATTTAATACAGTGCTTTGTACCTAGTGCTTAATCAATATTTCATTCACCCTAACTGAAGCTTTCATATCTGTATTTCAACAATAGTTTCCTCTGTAATGTCTAGGTCTGCAATATTTTCCTTCTGATCTTCATTCAGTACACATGTACTACTTTATCCCATGGATTGCAAGCAAGCAGAGGAGAGATATCATTGACCTTCATACAGAAACCTTTCTCAATTCATAAGCATTGTGGAAACTGGACCTGTGTAGTTAGTGAAGGTTTTCCCACCCTGGTGATAGTACTTCTCCATGGTCTCTCTTCACAGAAGATATTTTCATCATGGTTTGTTCAGGAGTATTCCTATCTAGAACTACTGCAAAAATGCAGGATTGTATCTATTTCTATATTTGGAATATTTATATAGAAACTACACTTTATGCCTAATGAAGATAGAACAGTGAGCATAAGAATATTAATTAAGGATAATAATTTTAGTACTTGAAACAAAAAGGGATTTAGAAGAAACTGTGAAATTCTGAATAATAGCATACAAATGTAAAACAATAACCTTAGGTTACTGGTAGGCCACCAGAAAACCCTAAGAAATGAACAAAGCATGAAGTTACCTCAGGCCACTATTTGTAATATAAGTGATTGAATCAAGTCATGCTCATTGTGGAATAATTTTATTTGACAATAATTAAAGGGTATTGGACATAAAAGAATGGAAAACCTCTTGCTAGTGTAAAAATAGTGCTATAGAGCATTTTGGAAATCTCAGTCTTAGCTCTTAGAATCATTTTTAAATCTAGCCCTTTTGATAAGTATTCAGTGTCATTTATAAACATTTTTCTTGTATCTATGACTTATAATTTCACTCCCAATACATGTTTGCACAGATCATTCATGTATATATATATATGTGCATAATATTTAAATTAAATTAAAAAAAAACTGTGTCTTAAGTACAAACTTCCAGATTAATGTACTCTGCAGGAGACATTACTAATTGTCCCTGGCAAGGTAGCAAAATTCATGTGTATATCACTTTACCATTGAAAATGCACTTTAAAATTCATGAGACAAGCGGGGAGGCTCTTAAGTCAATTTTCAGAAGAAGCAAGAGAAGTTCATAAAGAATTTGCCTAAGATCACAAGGTCATTGCCTAAGATCACAAGCATGGTCATTCTATCCCTTTATTTTGTCTACTACAATGCCCTGCTCTTTTGGAAAATAGGGTAAATCTTTGGAGAACAAATAGAAAAGATAAATATGTAGAATAAATGATAATTATGTAGAAATTATATATATATATATATATATATATGGCAATGTTAAAGTTATCTCTTTTATAACAAGGGATTTTTTTCTGAGATGTGTATTTAATTATTAATGACCTTGACTGGAAGTTGAAAGCACTATACCTTATCAGAATCACAGAGATGATTTACATGCCATGGTACATGAATCTACAAGTGGGTTATAAATTTTTTTTATCAATTTAAAAATTTAGAATATGTAAGCAATATTTTTTTTATTTTACATTTCCTGTTTTAGACCATGGAAACACATATAGTCACTTTCACTAAAAATACTATATTTATTACTCTGTTAACAAATGAGAAAAACATTTAATTTTGAATGGATATAGAAGTAGAAAATTAAGAAATCCAGGGTAATACTATACCAATTTTTTTATATTATCCCAAAACCTAGGGGAATTTTTGCCTGTAGCATAGTCTTGCATTGGTAGGGAAAGTTGTTTTCATTTGTTTTTTGCATGTATGTGTTGTGTGTGTGTTTTTGTGTCTATTAGGTATCTCTTTGTTTATACACAAAAATATATTCATGCACAAAAATGTAAAGTTCAGGTATAAAAACACATACATGTCATATGTGTATATATGTATGAATGTATACATAAAGTTAAATGTATGAATATTAATGTGTATATATACCTATACCAGCATATATGCATATTTTTGTATGTGCATAGATATAGTGATAAAAATAGAAATCTCCCTCTGAAAAGTTCTATATATTAATGAAATATATTTCCAGACTACAATAAATTAAAATGAAAGATTAAAGAAAAACATTCCTTCAGTGGCATATGGTTGCAGTAATATAAGTATGCTCTGTAATTATGAAACTCAAATTACACAGATCTAATGGTACAGGTTATGTCCCACAAATTAGTTCTCATCCTTTTAAAAACTGTTGTCCTTATACTTCCATAAATTCTTCCTAATGGAGCAGCATATTGCAGTTTTCACTCTAGTTCTGACAACAGTCATTTTTTCCTTTTTGTCTGCCTTTCCTGAAGAAGAGCATGACATCAGGGAGGTGATGCCATGACAAGCACATGAATTGGATTTGAGTGAGGGAGATGCTGTTTTAAATCCTTTCTCCTCCAGAGACATCTGGGTCCAGTGACCATATATGAATCAGGGTAACTGGAGATGGGTCTGTATAGAAGGCATCAGGGTAAAGTGATCTGCACTTTGTGTCTGAGGTTGGTTTCAAAACCCATCCTCCTGACTCCATGCCAGTGCCCTATCCACTGCACCATCTAGCTAGCTTATCTAACAGTTAATGATTTCACTGATGTATCCCTTAGACTTTCCATATCTTCATTTCAAATCAAATTCTTGTGGAATAACAATTTTATTGGTACACTTTTTCCCAAGTCAATCTCTATTAAAATCAATTTGATCTCTTACAATATTTTCTACAAAGCCCGGAGTATTCCAAAGTGAGTAATCATATGACATCACTTGGAAGAAATTAATACTAAAAGATTAATATTTGTCTCAGAGAGCCACTTAGGATCATTGAAAGTATTGTAAAATTCCCCACATATGATTCAGTACAATCTCTTCTTATTCAATAGTGGTGACAGATCATTGTCTATCTGTCACACCTATGTAAGATCCATGATTTGCCTATCTATCAAGATCTGAGGGGTGGGGGTGGATTCAAAGTCAATGGAAGACAGAAAATCCCAGAAGCTCTCTTCAAGATCACTCCAAATGACTTCAAATACCTTTAAACAATGACTTTAACTAAGTTCCAGAGTGGCAGAAAGACTGATTGAAACAATTTTCCAGCTCAAGACAACTTGGAAGATTCTTAGGAAAGGTCTGCTACACTGTGGTTGGAAAGGGTCAAAGAAAAGTCTTGGTCACACCTGACCAAACTGACACCAACCATCCAGAAACAGTTCATGGAGTACCTGGGTCCCTGGGGGTGCCAAGGTCCAGGACAGCAGGATGGTTTTGAAACCTCTCAGCCCAGATTTTGCAAAGGACAACTTGAAGGGTCAATGGGAAAACTCTGCTGAACCAGAGTTAACATGGAGAAAAGGTCAGCACACATCTCAGCACAAGCTTGACCATTGGAAACTGCAAAGGAACCCAACAAAACTGTTTCCAGAGTTCTCAGCCCACAGACAGTAAGGGGAGAGAGAAAAGTTCTTTCTGCTATCTCTGAGACAAGACTATTGCTTTTCCCCTACTCAGATCCCAGTCTCAGAAAAGAGAACTTTTCTACCATAGCAGAGCAGAGACATTCTTAACAGCTCCAGGGCAAAGGGAAGTGCTTGTGGTCATCCACAGACCAGAACAAAGGCCAGGAGAGTGGTCAGAGACTCTTAGAAGATCCCACGGTGAGGGGGAGGGGGAGGGTGTCCATGAAAACAGCTGCAAAAACAATCAAAAGCCTGAGTCAGTGTACTCTCCCCTGGAAGCAGAGCCCCACACTAACAAAGAATTGACATCAAGTCAAAGGCTGGGGAAGTGAGCAAACAGAAGAAAAATAATTTTACTGTAGACAATTATTTGGTCCCCTGAAGATTCAAAATATATATACACAGAAGATTACAAAATCAAGACTTCTATAGCCAACACCTCCAAGAAAAATATTAATTGTTGTCAGGCAATGGAAGAGTTCAAAAATATTTTGAAAATCAAGAAAGGAAGATAAAAGGAAAATTGGGAAGACAATTGAGAGCAATACAGAGAATTCATGAAAATCAATTCAGCAGCTTGATGAAGGAGATACAAAAAAATCATTAAAGAAAATAGAATCTTAAAACCCTGTTTAGGTCAAATAAAAAAAAACAGTTTAAAAGGTCAATAAGAAGAATACCTTAAAAAGCAGAATTGGCCAGATGGAAAAGGAAATTTAAAAGATCTCTGAAGAAAATAATTCTTTCAAAACTAATGGAAGTTGATGACTTTGAGTGAAACCAAATAATAATAAAACAAAATCAAAAGAATGGAAAACCAGAAGAAAATGTGAAATATATCATTAGAAAACAACTGGCTTGGAAAACAGATTCAGAAGAAGATAATTTAAAAATTATTGGGCTACCTGAAAGTCTTGAAAAATAAAAGAGCTTAGACTTCATTTTGTTTTTCAAAAAATTCTCCAGGAAAATTGCCCTGATATCCTAGAAGCAAAAGGTAAAACAGAAACTGAAGGAAGCCACTGATCACCTCCTGAAAGAGATACCAAAATAAAACCTCCCAGGAATTTTGTAGCCAAATTACTGATCCCCTTAAATCAAGGAGAAAATTTTATAACCAGCCAGAAAGAAACAATGCAAAATATCTTGAAGCTATAGGCAGGATTACACAGGCTTTAGCAGTATCTACTTTAAGACTTTGTAGAGTTTGGAATATGATGTTCTGGCAGGCAAAAGAGCTTGGATTACAACTGAGAATCAACTACCCACCAAAACTGAACATACTTTTTAGGGGAAAATATGGGCATTCAATGACATAGAGGATTTTCAAACTGTCTTGTTGAAATGACAAGAGCTGAACAGAAAGTTTGAAGGGAAGTTTCTCTTTAACCCAATTTATTAGTCAAGCGGTTTTTCAAAGTCTTTGTCATCAGGATGCCTTTATAATTTAAAATAATTGAGGAATTTCTCTCCCCCTCCCCCCAAGAATGTTTATGGGAAATATTTATTGATATTTATCTCATTAAAAAAGAAAACATCTCAGTATTACTTCAAAAATAGTGGAGTTCTCTATTCCTTGAAAGATCTTGGGGAGTCAAGAGATTGACTAGGCCACATTTTGGTAATAGTGATATTGTTTCCAATTTTCTTTTACTATTTTTCTTTTTATTTCATTATAATTAAACTAGAAAAATGTTACTAACATGTGATCATGTTCCTTTTCACAAGAAAATTATGCCCCAGAATCAGGGTAATCTAAAATAGCAGGGAAATCATCTCTAAATCTCAAATCTATCAGTCAACAAGGTAAGGCATTTTGTACTAAGTAGCAGGATACAAAGAAATAGTTCCTTTCTATGAAAGCTTCACATTTTGATGAAAGAGATTATATGTATGTATATATAATATAGATATGGAATGATATAAAATTGAAACCAGGTAGTCTAGGGAAGGGATGCCCTGCAGAAAATCAAGAAAAGCTTCAAGAAGAAAGTGATACTTAAGCTTACTCTTATGAGGAATTCAAAGACAACCATGACATCAAGGAGATGATGCCATGATAAGCACATGGATTGGATCTGAATGAGAGGTGCTGTGCTAAATTACCAGTCTCACTTTCTACTCCAGAGCCATCTGGGTCAAGTAGTCAGATATGTATCAGAATGACTAGATATGTCCTGGAAAAGCAACCAGTGTAAAGTGACTTGTATAAGGTCACACAGCTATCAAATATCACTCAGTTGTCTGAGACTGGATTTGAATGCCTGTCATCTTGACTACAAAGCCAGTGCTCTATCTACTACTTTATCAAGCTGTCCTATTGAGAATGGTAGATCAAACATTTCAAAATCTTTTTTATACTGTCTCTATCATGCAATGTCTTTGTTATTGCTCCCATTTTTGAGTCTCAAGGAAATTTTCCCTTCATGTTTTTAGTAAAGACATTGATCAAAATGAAAATAGTATAAGGTCAAACAAATATTCCTGAATTATAAGAATAGAAATTTCCTTCAATATTTGTACTAAATCATTTACACATAATCCTTGAATCTAACAATTAAATCAGTTCTTAAATCACAGTTTTAGAATCATCTAGTGTGTACTTTTCAAATCTTTGCAATAATAGTATGAGCTATTATTATCAAAAACTTTAATAAAATCTAGAATAATTACCATATCATTTGCCTCATCTACTAGATTAATAATCTTGACCCCAAAATAATGAGGCTAGTATGTCATGTCCAATTTTTGATGAAATCAGGTTAATTATTTGTAATAGTGGTTCCCATTATAAATATTCACCAACTGTCTTTTTAATTATCTATTTGATAATTTTCCCATCAATTAAAATCAAACTCATTGGTCTAAAGTTTGAAGACTCAATTTTTTAATTGGGACAACACTGCCTTTGTACATTTCATATTATTGCTCATATTTTCCCATGAGCTTTCAAATATCACTGAAAGTGGTTCTGTGGTTCAGTAGTCACATCTATCAGTTTTTTCAGTTCACTTAAGATTGTAGTTCACTTAGATCAAGTGCATTAAATTCATCAAAGGTATCTAGGTGCTCTTTGCTCTTCCACCTAATCTAGGTTATCAAATTGGACAAGCTATTTTTGTTATAGAATTTCTGGGGAAAAGGTCATTCTCCTTGGTAGAGAAAACAGAAATAAAAAGAAATGAGCACTGGCCTTCTTTCTATTTTTCAGTTACCTTCATGCCATTCACCTTAAATAAAGGTTCTATCTCTGTTTTTGTACTTTTTCTTTCAATCTACTAAAAAATGCATTTGTAAAAAAATATACAATTGAATGTGGAGCTGTTTGGGGTCAACAAATAATAAATTGAGTAGTATCTTATACAAGCTATATCTTTCAGTCTGTTTTATGACTATTATAATATTCTTATTTTAGAAAATGTTCTGTGCACACTTTGGCAGTATATATACTAAAATGTGAATGATACAGAGAAGATTAACATGGTTGCTGCACAAGGATGACACACAAATTCATGAAGAAAATTTATTGCAGAAGCCTAAAGTTCCTTTCTAATATTTTGAACAAGGATAGTAATTGTCATAAAATTTTTATAGGTATAAAAAGTAGATTCAGATGATATGGCTAGGGTAGTATTATTCTAATTTTATAACAGTGTAAACTAAAGTGCAGTAAAATTGCTATTTGCTTAGGTCATAAATTCAGTAAGTGGCAAAGTTATGACTAATATTATTGTTCCCTTTAAAAAACACAAACGTATTAACATTTTTCTTTATATCACCTCTGATTCTACATGTAGACTTACACATCACTGCCTTCATGTCTTTCTTATATAAGAATTTGTTAAAGATAAAAAGGAAAAATCAGAAAAATCAATTAAAGCATAAAAGTTCTTACCATATATGTAATGTCCCACAACAATTGATGCCCCTTCCTCATCTCTACAACAGAATGTGGGGGCACAGCTTTTCATGTCTTTTCTTTAGGTATAAGCTTCTTCTTTACATACCTGGTTTTCTCTAAAAAGTGATTATACCTTTAAAATAGATTAATGATATTGGGTCCACTTTGAAAAATTTAAAAATATGTTATCCAAATATATGACTTAGTATTAATTTAATTTTGTGGTTGCCAATGTCCTCCCATCATTTCTATCATTTCCAACTTTCCCCTTTTTGAGTTAGAGTATTACCAGTTTTCAATATTTTAAATTTTCTTTTGCTTTCTTCTGTGTGTGTATGTGTGTGTGTGTGTGTATATGTGTTGGACTTAAGCTGCTATTCCCAACTTGTCTGTTCTACTTCTTCACCCCTCCTCTCAAGTACAGGTATGGTTGTTCCCTTTAGAAACACATATCAAGAGGAGAAGGGCCTCTCTTAGGTGTTATCTCTCAAAACTCATGAAATAACTCTAACTAAATTTTTGAGAGACAGAACCCACAAAGGGATCCAGTGAAGCAGTTCTCCAGCCCAAGGTAACCTAGAAAATAGTGGAAAGACTCTGCTCCATTGGGTTAGGGGGGCAGCCACCAGAGTGAAGGTACTTCAGTCTCCCAGAGGCAGTTCCAGGGCACCTGGAAGCTGTGGCTCATGTCAATGGGGGCAGGTTCCTGACCTACACCCCAGGGAGCACTGGACACAATTTGGAAGATCAGTTAGGAGACCTCCACCAGAGCGACCTCAAGAAAACCAGCCCTCAGGGTAATCAGCAAGCAGCATGGCCATGGCAGCCCAGATCCAGGAAATAGAAGCAGGCAGAGTCAGTAACCAGGAGCACCCAGGCAACTGAGCCTTGAGTACTCAGCTTACTAAAGGGAGCAGAGTGGAGTGGAGAGAGACTTCTGAGGTCTGTCCTCTGTCCCTGGAACAGGATTCTTGGGTTCTGACCACATTCAGATCCTGATCACAGTCTAGCCCCCCCCCCCCCCCTGCCACCTCAGCCCTGTGGCAGAAGGGTGCACTTGTGGTCATTCACAGACCAGGAGGAAAGACAGAGCTTCACACACTGAGATCCTTGTGCGTGGGGGTGTCCCAATAATACTCAAAAGCTCAGGAAGCACCACAAAACCAGGCACAGGCAAGGGGAAATGAGTAAACAGAGGAAAAAAGTAACACCATTGAGAAAGACTTTGTCTATGATCATAAGAAGGACCAAAATAGTCAATCTGAAGATGAGGAAGTGTACAAGCTCCTGCATCTAAAGACTCCCATAAAAATGGAAATTGGGCTCAAGTTATGATAGAGCTTAAAAAAGATTTTGAAAATCAAGTGAGGGAGATAGAAGAAAAATTGGGAAAAGAAAGGAGAAATATGCAGGAAAGACATGAAAAAGTAGTCAGTCAGTCAGCAGCTTAGTCACTGAGATCCAAAAAAATGCTGAAAAAAATCATATGTTAAAAACCAGCATAGGTCAAATGGATAAAACCATTCAAAAAGTTATTAAGAAGAATGCTTTAAAAAACAGAATTTGCCAGATGGAAAAAAGAGATAAGAAAGCTCTCTGAGGAAAACAAATCCCTCAGAAGTAGGATGGAACTAAAGGAAGCTGCTGACTTTATGACAAGTCAAGACATGATACTTCAAAACTAAAAGAATGAAAAATTAGAAGAAAATGCAAAACAATTCATTGAAAAAACAAATGATCTGGAAAACAGATTCAGGAAAGATAATTTGACAATTATTGGGATATCAGAAAGTCATGATCAGGAAAAGAACCTTGACATCATTTTTAAAGAATTCCTACAGGAAAATTGCCCAAATATCATAGAAGCAGAGGGAAAAATAGAAATTGAGAGAATCCACTGATCTCCCCTGGAAAGAGAACCAAAAAAACAAACAAACACCCAGGAATATTGTAGCCAAGTTCCAGACTTCCCAAGTCAAAGAGAAAATATTACAAGCAGCCAGAAGTACACAATTCAAATATGGAGTGGCAGTCAGGATCATACATGACTTAGCAGTAATTACATTAAAAACTCGTAGGACTTGAAATATAATATTCCAGAAGGCAAAAGAGCTTGGAATGCAACCAAGAATCAACTACCCAGGAAAACTGAAATTCCTCTTCCAGGGAAAAAGATGGACTATCAACAGACCAGGGGAATTTCAAATGTTCCTGTTAAAATGGCCGGAGTTGAACACAAAGTTTGATCTTGAAATACAGGATTCAGGTGGAGCATAGAAGGTGGAGGAGAAGAGTAAAATATGAGTGACTTTATGATGATGAACCTCATGTATTCCTGCATAGAAAAATGATACTGATAATATTAATAAGAATCTTCTCATTTGATAGAGCAGGTAGAAGGAGCTTTTATAGATGAAACACAGGAGAGAGCTGAATTTGAAGATATAATATTTTGTAAAAATGGAGTCAATGGTTAAAAGGGAAATGTAATGGGAGTAAGAGAAAGAAGAGGTGGAATATGCTTAGGTATTTCATATAATAAGATTTTTTATTACAATTTATTTTAATTATATGGAAGGGGGTAGGCAAGGCGGAATGAGGGAACCTTTGTTCTCATCAGAGGTGTCTCAGAGAGGAAACAGCATATATACTCAATGGGGTATAGACATCTAGAGTAAGAAGGAGAGAAGGGGGATGGGGGAAGGTGGAATGTGAGTGATGGAGGAGAGGATGCAACTTGGGGGAGAGTGGTCAGATGTAACACTTTTTCTTTTTTATTTCTTGCAAGGGGCTGGGATTGGGTGGCCTGTCTAGGAACACAGGGTCAGGTGGTTGCTGGGCCTTTGGGGTGGTATGTGGTTTCGGGGCTTCTTGACCCCAGGGCTGGTGATCAGTCTGATATACCACTCAGCTGCCCTACAATACATTTGAGAAGAGGGACAGAGTGAAAGGAGAGAGAAAATATAGTATGTGGTAGTGTTGAAGTACAGATGGAGGGAGTTGTGATCAGTAATGGCAACAGTGGAAAAATATGGAAGTAGCTTTTGCGATGTACTCATCATAAAGAATGTGATCCACCTGCAACAGAGCTAGTGGTATTGGAACACAGACTGAAGCATATTATTATTATTATTATTATTATTATTATTATTATTATCATTATTATTATTATTATTATTATTATTATCATTGTTTTTGTTTTTGCAGGGCAATGGGGTTGGAGTGGCTTGCCCAGAGTTGCACAGCTGGGTGATTGTTGGGTGTCTGGTTCTGGATTTGGGTTTGGGTGCTCCTGACTTCAGGGCTAGTACTCCATCCACTGTGCCACCTAGCTGCCCCTATTATTATTTTTTTAACTTTAATTTTATTTTTTCTTTACTTTATTGCTCATGAAGGTCTATATTTTTGGAGGGAGGGGCTATTATGTTTATTCTTAAACAAGAATATTTCAGTAATGCATAAAAAACATCATTTATACAAAAAATAAAAAATAAATAAGAAATGAATCTTTTGGGGATCAAAAAAAGAAACACATATCAATGTTTTAATATTTTTTTCTTCTTTCTCTTATATTTTCTCCTCTTTAGTGATATAGTTATTTCTCCTCTTTAGAATTTAGCTTAACTGAATCTGTTGTTAAGCTTTCTGCCAACTTACTTTCACCATTCATCTATTCTAAGGTAATAATGCTTTATGCTGCTCATAATATTCCATCTTCTCATTATTGTTAATATTTTGAAAATGGGTGACAGTCATAGAAAATATATCAAGTGTTTGTATAATGCGGTAATCTTAGTTTTGTTGGTCTAAACTCTGAACTACTTCTTTACTGTTAGTTAAACCTAAGAAATAGTGAAGCACATTGCTGGTGGAGGTGTAAATTGTTCTAATGGAAAGTAATTTGGAGTCATTTTGCAAAATGAAATGTACGAAATGTACAGACATTTGATCTGCTATAAAGCTTATGTCTCAATGAAATTAAGGAAAGAAGAAAATCTTTTATGTACTAAAATATTTATAGCAACTCTTTTCAAAGAAGCAAAAAAAAAAACAACCCTGGAAACTAAGAGATTACACATTAATTGAGGAATCACTAATGTAATACTATTTTGCCTTAAGAAATTATGAAAGAGCTGTTTTCAGAGGAATCTTGAAAGACTTCTATGTACTGATACATAGGGAAGTAAAATCAGAATAATTTATGCTATAACAACAACCTTATAAAAGAAATAACTTTGAAGATATTAAGACCACCTATCAACCAGGATTCCATAAGAACAATGATGAAACATGTTAACTACCTCCTTAAATGAAAGTTAATGTACTAAATATACAGAATAAGATATATATTTTTGGACATGACTAATCTGAGAATTTGTCTTTTTTGATAAATTGCTTTACTAAAAAAATATTTTCGACAGGGAGGAGGGATTGGAGGATGGAATAATTGGTTAATAATTGATAAAATAATTTAAATGAACTGTGATCATCATGTACTAAGTAATTTTGCCTTTGACTATTTCTGATTTTTTCAACATCAATATTCTATGTTATTTAGGCCTAATAAGTTTTTGATACAATAAATTCACAAATCTCTATCTGAAAGATACCTTAGAAGTCATTTAAGCCAATTGCTTTAGTTTTCAAATGAGAAAACTGAGGTATAAAAAGGTTAAGTGAACTGTCCAAGGATATTTAGATAATAAAATATCAGAGGCAGAATTTGAAATGATCTCCTGACTTCAGATGGCACAGTGGATAAAATACCAGACTTATAATAAGGAAGACATGAGTTGAAATCTGGTCTCAGACACTTACTACCTCTGATATCTTGGGCAAGTCACATATCTCTGTTTGCCTCAGTTTCCTCATTAATACATAAATTAAACTGGAGAAGAGAAGGGCAAAGTAATATCTTTGTCAAGAAAACCCCAAATGATATCATGGATATTCAGACATAATGAAACAACTGAACATCTGGCTCCCAAGCTGCTTCTGTTCATTCTTATCTTTTTTTTTTTTTAGTTTTACTATACCATTTATTTTTTTTAAAGTTATATTAAAATATGATGAATCTGAAATGTGAATAATATGAGTTTCACCAGGCTAGAGAACTCCTAGAGCAGAAACTTCCTTCACTGAAACAGATTGCAAATAGATTCTGATTTAGCAGATATGACCTACATAAGGAACTCCCTGAGACAATGAGGCTTTAAGTGACTATCTTTATTCCTTATTGAAATTTTTTCCAGCAAACACTGTTAGGAATTCCACTACTTGCAGAGGCCTCTTCTTCATGCCAGGATCATGCATAGAATAGAATAGAATAGAACTTTTTTAAGGAAATCATGTAATGTCATTTTAAAAAAGAATACATATACCAAAACTGTGTGTGTGTGTGTGTGTGTGTGTGTGTGTGTGTGTGTGTATATATATATTTACACATCTGCATATTTATGTATATATAATTCATCAAATGTTAACATATTATGTCTATCATGGTACCTAAATCAATAAATTCTTAACTATTTAAAATTTACATAGTTAAGTCAGATTGACATTATAGTGATCCTCATTAAATTATTCCAAACACCACTAATTTCAATTCACTTGAACTTATTATTTTTTGGGGTAGTTCTTAGAACAGTTACTTTTCGCCCTTGCTTTTCTCCCTATACTGTTTTCTCTTTTGAAACCTTTCAACATAATTGGACTGGAAACAATGAAGTGGAAAGGGCAGTGGATTTAGAATCAGAAGTCATAGGTATAAAC
Organism: Macrotis lagotis; assembly: GCF_037893015.1. Taxonomy (NCBI): domain Eukaryota; kingdom Metazoa; phylum Chordata; class Mammalia; order Peramelemorphia; family Peramelidae; genus Macrotis; species Macrotis lagotis. The sequence continues at coordinate 482,398,039 of NC_133658.1, forward strand.
GTTTACTCCCTTACTTATTAACTTGTTTACTTATTAACTTTGTGACTGGTTTACTCACTTCCTTTCACAATTTCTTCAGTCATAAAATGAGAGTATTATAATGAGTTATCCCTTATGCTCTAAATTCCACAAATTCTCTTGGGTCCATTCTGTCCTTTACTACTCTGGGATCCATGGTGTTATCACTGTCCACTATAAAAACATATCTAATTAATCTCCCAATATTCATTCCAAATGACTCAGCCAGAATGACTCAAGAATTTGACATTTATAATTGACCAGGCTTCCTAAATCATTTCCAGTATTGGTTAAATATTTTTAAGCTATAACCTTTAAGATAACTATAATGAAAAATAAATCAAATTTATCATTATTCTTAAAAAAAATTCCTTAGGCAAAAAGTTCTGTCATATTTGGGAAAAAGTACTCAATTGGAAGTCATAAGGCCTAGATGAAAATTTTGACCAATAATATTTGTTGGTATGATAATGGGAAAGTGATTATTCATCTCATGATTTAAGGTTTTGTTTTTGTTTTTTATTTTTAATATGCAAAATCAGGGAAGTTTAATGAAACCATACAAACTCAAAGATCTAGGTTCCTTGCTCCTGAAAAAATTCCATTGCAACTAGAACTAGAACACAATCAATGTAATTAATAAACACTTAACAAATTATGATATAACAGATAATTTTTGTGATTTTCTATCTAATTTTCACCAGTAGGGATTGAGGTTTGCTTCACTGGCTTAGCTGACATGCAAGGTTATTTCTTGGGCTAAAAGCCACATTACTAATCATTTTTAAAACAATAACATCTCTTCCAAAGAAATCTCTTCCTAAAGAAAATTGCAAATACCATTTTCCCCTTAAGGTAAATCAGGGATATATTGGAGTCAATTTGTATTGACTTTCCCAACTATTAAATTTTCAGAGTTAGCATTTATACATAGAAAATTGGCAAACATTAAAAATAAAGTGATGGAGGAAATGTTAATGGTATAAATTAAACTTAAAAGTCAGCCCAGAATATATTTTCCCTAATAGATTTCTGTGTTCAATATTTATGAGTACATCACTATGTTTAAATAATGAAAAAGAAATAGTCCCCTGATTAAGGCTAACTAGCTGAGTCAGACAAGTAGAAAGAGAAGAACATCAGATTGGGAATCAGATTATATGAGTCTTCAGTTCATGCTAGGTATTTGAACTTGAGAGAATCTCTCTTATGGAAACCAGATTTTTAAAGATTAAGGTATGTAAACTATTAGTAAACTGTAGGTTCTTTAAATGCTCTTCTAGCTCCACATTCACATTGTGAGTAATTTTTACTCAAATCAGACAGTAAGGTGGTACAGCAGATAAAGCTACACCTGAGATCAGGAAGATTTGACTTCAAATATAGCCTCAGCCACTTACAATCTGTTAAATCTTAGGCAAAGTACTTTTTGTTGAAATTTCTCATTTTTCATTTTTGAAGAGGAACATGTAGTAGCTTGATTCAGCTTCCTCAGCAGTCCAATCAAAATAATAATACCACCTACCTCCCAGGATTGCTGAAAGGATAAGATGAAATAATATTTATCAAGATATTTTGTGGACTTCTGAGGAAAAACCAAGATGTCAGTGTGAAGCTGCCCAGAACTTTTCTCTACACAATGTTAAATGAACTCTCTAAATTAAAGCTATAAATTCCAACAAGAAAAAGAGCAAAACAAGTTTTCAACTCTAGAGATTTTTCTCGGAGATTTATCAGTGAAAGTTTCTCTTCAGGGAAAAAGGGGAAATAGAGCCCAGCTGGGTATGAGAGCAGAAAGTATGAAGTCTCTATCAACCTCACAACTCAGGTCCTGACATCTAATCCTCAGGTCAGCAAGTAGGGTCCCAGTTCCAAGCAAAGTTTGAGCCTTGGGAACATTAGGGCAACATACAGTACTGGGTAAGGAAAGCCTGGACATAAAGGAAAAAATAAACCCTTAATAGATAATAGAAATAATAGATAATAGAAATAATAATAGAAAATACCTGGGTTACATAGGCAACACTTTGGAAAGTAATAAACCAGGGACCAAATCCTGACCCCTACATGAAAACTTATGACTATACTCCCTATAGCAGGAGCAGAACTCAAGTCTCAAAGTGAGCAAAAAAAGAGCAATAAGCATAGAAAACAACTATTCAGTTAGAGATGATTAAAAATGCCCCCTCAGAAGTAAACAATGGAAATTACGTACTGAGGAAGTCTCAAAGGAGTTTATTAATTGAACTCAAACACAAAATCTCTTGCAGGAGCTTAAAAAAGATTTTAAAAACCAAAGAAGAGTAGAAGGAAAAAAATGGAGAAAACACATGAGACTCATGCAGAACTATGAAAAATTGAATGTAGAAATCAACTCCTTTAAAAGTGAAAAGAGACCTACCGGGAAAAGAATATAACTCATGAAAAAATAAAACTGACCAACTGGAAAGTGAATGAAACTCATTAAGAAGTAAAATTAACTAGACGAAGAAGGGAAATAATTCATTTGAAAGTAAAATTAACCAACTGGAAAAAGAAGTACAAAAGCTAACTGAAGAAAATAAAATCATAAAAAAATAAGAATTGGAGAAATAGAAACTAATGACTATATGAGACATCAAGATGCCATCACGGGGTAGCTAGGTGGCACAATGGATAAAGCACCAGCCCTGGGGTCAGGAGTACCTGGGTTCAAATCCGGTCTCAGACACTTAATAATTGCCTAGCTCTGTGGCCTTGGGCAAGCCACTTAACCCAGTTTGCCTTGCAAAAACCTAAAAAAAGAGATTCCATCAAACCATATCAAAAGAATGAAAAAATTGAAAAACATGTAAAGTACTTTTTAGGGAAAAAAAAGAAACAAAATAGATCCAGAAAAGATAATTTATGAATTATTGTTCTACCTGAAAGCCTAGCTAAAAAACAAAAAGGAGCCTGGAAAATACCTTTCAGGAAATTTTCATGGCAAGTTGTCCTAATTTGTTACATTAAGAAAACAAAATAGCACTTGAAAGGATGTACAGAACACTTCCAAAAAGAGATTCCCAAAATAAAAATTGCAGACTATCATCATAACCAAATACCAGAATTCTCAACTAAAGTAGAAAATACTGCAAACAAACAAAAAAGAAGCTATTTAAATACAAATGAAGCAAAATCAGAATTATACAGGACTTAGCTTCAACATTAAAGCATCAGAGGGCCTAGAATATGATATTTTGGAGGGCAAAATACCTTGGATAGTAACCAAGAATTAACTACACCGAAAAAATCAGAATATTTTGACAGGGGAAAAGATGGAGTTTAAATGAGAATATTTACAAGTTTTTTCTGATAAAAAAAGACCAGAAATGAACAGAAAATTTGATCTTCAAATGCAAATCTCAAGAGATGTATAAAAAGGTAAATGGCAAGGAGCAATGAGAAAATAAAAATGTTAGTCAAGAACATTAAACTGTATACATCCTTACCTGGGAAGATAACTTTCTAACTCTTGAAAATTGTATTTCTCAGGATAATTAAAGGATTGAATATAGTTGGTGGAATTGTACTTAGAGAATATGATTATAAATAAAACATGCAATGATGCTGATTATGAGGATGGTGTCCTTTAGAGACATGAGGGAGAAAACAGGAGCTTTATATTTAATTAAATCATAAAGTAACCTTACTTTACTAGATATTTTAATTAAAGAGGGTTGTTGTATAATGTGAACAGAGGGAAGAAGTATATTTAGAAGGTTTTGATAAAAAATAGATAAGGAAGTGATCTTGCCCTAATCCATACTTTAATTAACAAGGGTAATAGTACGATGGTTGGAGTACTAAAGTGGCAGAGGGAGTATATTCAGTATTTTGATGGTGAAGGCTTTTTGGTCTGTGGTTGGAATATTATAGAAACAGAGGGAGAAAGTGTACTTAGAGGGAATCAAAATATCATGAAGCAATTTTGCTTTGCATGATACTTTGGCTACAATTGAAGCAACTGTGCTTAGACAGGGGTGGGGGAGGGGGTAATAGTCAGTCTATGAAATGATTTTGCTTTGCATGATTCTTTGACTCATGAGGATTGTGTGCCCAAATAGGATACTTGAAAAGAGGGGGAAGTATAAATCAAATATAATTTGATGTAATTTATGACTTTTGAGAAGTGGAATTCTATTGGGACAGAAGAGGGGCCCAGAGATTATGAGACAATGCTGCGCATCAATCAAGCAATCAATTAATCAACCTTTGAGAATGGTACTTCTAGCAAGACAAATAAAAGTATTATATTTCACTATGAGGTTGTAGGTACAAGATAGGATTAAAACCATAAACACATAAAATGGTCTGTATAAAGAGAAGGCTAAGTATTATTTGAAAAAATAATACCAGGTGCAAAGGTTCAAAGACCTATTATAATAGAGGGAAAGTAGATAAGTTAAAAACTAAATTAATCCTAGTCTCAACAGATTAGACTGATAGAGGGAATAATGTACTTTCCCAAATTAGGTTTAAAATATATCCTACCCTATAGAGAAGTAGGGCAAGATGGAAATGATAAAAAGGGAAAGCAGATGTAAAAGTAAAAGTAAAGTAAAAGTTGTAATTTGATCTTCAAATTTAAAGGGAAAAGGTAACAAAACAGTGGTGAGGTAGAATAAAAGGAAAAAAGAGAAAAAAGTAAAGAGGGAATGATAGCATGGAAGGGAAATACAGAATTAGTAATCTTAATATGGGTGTGATGAATTTTTCCATAAAATGGAAGCAGATAGTAGAATGGATTAAAAACCAGAATTCTACAATATTGCTTACAAAAAATATATTTGAAGCAGAGGTATAAAGAAAAGGCAAAGGTAAAAGACTGGAGCAAGATATAACACACTTTAGTAGAATTAAAAAAAATCAGGGGTAGCAATTTTGATCTCAGACAAAAAAAGCAAAACTAGATCTCACTAAAAGGCATAAAGAAGGAAATTATATCATCTTAAAAGGCATCAGAGGTAATAAAGCCATATCGTTATCAAACATGCACCTACTGGTACAACATCCAAATTCTTAGAGAAGAAACTGAATAATTATTAAGTGACATATTAACAAGAGAACTATAATAATGGGGGATCCCAACCTCTCTCTCTCAGAATTAGATAAATTTAACATCAAAATAAGCCAAAAGGAGGTTAAGAAGATGAATAAAATCCATTTTGAAGAGATTGTGTCAAGTTTGGGACAGTAAGGTGCTATTGGTGGAGTTATGAACTAATCCAATCATTCTGGAGAGCAATATGGGACTATGCCCTAAGAGCACAAAGGCCAATCACTGCTTTTGACCCAGAAGTATCAATACTAGCTTATATCCTAAAAGAATCATAAAAAATGAGAAAAGTCCCACAAGTTTAAAAATATATATAGTAGCTCTTTTTGTAGTGACAAAGAATTGGAAATTGAGGAGATGTTCATCAATTAAGGAATTACTGAACAAGTTATGGTATATGAATGCTATGGAGTACTATTGTTCTATAAGAAACCAAGAACTGTCAGACATTAGAGAAGCATGGAAGGAATTACATGGATTGATGTTGAATGAAGGTAGCAGAACTAAGAAGTCATTTTACACATTATTACATTTTGAGTTGATCAACTAAAATGGATGCAGCTTCTCTCAGCATTTCAGAGACTAAAGACAACCCTGAGAGAGCTGTTATGGACAACACAATTCACATACAGAGGGAAAAAACCAAAAACCAAAAACACAGAATCTGAATAGATACAATGTTTACTTTTTTAAAACTCCTCTTATGTTTCCTATCCCATACCTTTCTTTCTTTTCCTGGAGTCCTAATTCCTTATACACAAAATGACTAACATGTAAATATGTTAAACACAAATGTATTTGCACAACTTTTACCAGAGTGTTCATGGCTGAAGGAATGGAATGGGAGGGAAAAATAGAAAAATGTATGTCCTACAAATATACAAGTGGATGGATGTTGAAAACCTCATAACATGAAACTGGAAAAATATTTTGAAAACTAAATTAAAGTTCTTTGTAAGTTCTTCTATAACTACGACTACTACTTTTTATTCTTATCATCATCATCTTCTTGGATCAGATATTTTAACAAATGCCCCACACCTTGGAAAATGAACTTCAGCTTACTTCATTTCAATCAGTATTAAATACCACCAATATTTCTGATATTTTTCTTGGTGCCAGGATGTCTGACTTTCCCTGACTGCATTTGAGCTTTTTGTGGCACAGATACTGGAGTGGTTTGCCATTTCATTTCCAGTTCATAAATTGAGGTAAACAGGGTTAAGTGATTTGGCTAAAGTCACACAGGCAAATGTGAACTCAGGCCCTTACTCTGGGTCTGATATACACTGGATCACCCATATCACCCAGCTGCCTAGATGTCAATGATATAAAAACAAAAAATGAAATGTTTCCTACTGTCAAATGAAATTCTATGGTAGAGAATAGGGGAGAGGTACTTCTGTGGCCAAAGATATTTATTACCTGATCGACTCATTGGGTACTATTCTTGACATGCTAAGTTCCATGTGTTTGTATATTTATTCTTGGTAACTAACTCTACCCTCCCCCACCCCATCTCTGCAGTCACCTCATTTGCTCTTTGGAAATTCTCTGCATCCTTCAAAGTCCACTTTATCTATTTCATTCCTTGTCCCTAACTCAGCAAACTCTCATTGCCCTTCCCTAAGATTTTTTCTAACCCTAACCCTAACCCTTTATAATTAATTTAATCATTTATTAATTCTTGAGAGTCAGTAGGTTAAAGATGCAAAGGGAAGTGTAGCATTTTGTAATTGAAAGAACACAAAACTTGGATCCGGGAAACCCAGGCGCAAATTGTGGCTGTGAATTTGCGATTTGTATGCCCTGATCATGGTGTTTAATCTATTTGTACTACGGTTTTATTACCTTACAGAAAAGAAAAAAGGATTTACATTAACTATTTCTCAGAAACTACAAAAAAACATGCAAATCTCTAAAGTAACTATAAAGGAGAACTGACTTTAAGAGGATAAGGAATGTTAGGTGATGTCCAAGAAAAGGAACAAAGGTTTTAATCTGGGATCCATGAATACATTTTCAAGGAGTTCATGAATTGTTTTCCTTTGTAATCCTGTGCAAGTTTTGGGTCATTTAAAAACTTTATTCTGGGGCGGCTAGGGGGCACAGTGGATAAAGTACCGGCCCTGGAGTCAGGAATACCTGGGTTCAAATCCAGCCTCAGACACTTAATAATTACCAAGCTGTGTGGCCTTGGGCAAGCCGCTTAATCCCATTTGACTTGCAAAAAAAAAAAAAAAAACCCAAAAAACTTTATTCTGAAATGAGGCCTATTGACTTCATTAGACTACTAAAAATAATCCATAATTTAAAAAAAGTTATGAATTCCTAACCTAGAGTTGTATTAGACAAAGTATCTTTGTTGTTGCTTGTTGTTGCTATTGCAACAACACTTTCTGAAGGAGGAAGTAGGATTGGTGACTAAGTAGAGCACCCCTCACTCAAATGCAAGCTATGTGTTTGTCATGACATCACCTCCCTGATATCATGGTCTACTTTGAGAATGAAGCACTATCATCATCATCATCATCATCATCATCATCATCATCATCATCATCATCATCAGTTTCAGTCATGTCCCACTCTTCATTACTCCATCTGTGTTTTCTTGGCACAAGATACTGAAGTCATTTGCCACTTCTTTTGCCAAAACAACTTACAAATGAGGAAACAGGGTTAAGTGACTTGCCTATGATAGTATAGTTAATAAATGCCAAATCTGAACTCAGGTATTCCTGACTGCAGACCTGGAGTCTATCCACAGTGTCACACAGGTGCAAATATTTATTAACTATTATTATTTGTCAGAACCTGTGCTAAACATTGGGGGAATAAATATGATTTTAAAAGACAGTCCCTACCCTCAAGAAGCTCATATTCTAATATGGAAAGTCAGCACTTAAGGGGGAACTAAAAAACTGAGGGGAGGATTTCCTATTGTGGGAGTAATACTGTTGCTGAAGAGTTGAAGAAATCTAATCACTGAAGAGCTGAGTGGATCTAGTCTGTGGTTTCTACAAAATAATTTAATACTCTGGTTGGTCTGATTCGTTCTATCATCTCTCCTCTGATTCTAGATCTGTATTTTCCCTCATTTATAAATGCTTCCATGAAATGTTGTTCCTAATATCATTAATAATAATAATAATAATAATAATAATAATAATAATAATAATAATAATAATATACACATTGAACATACAAACACACAGATATGGCTTTTAAAATTTACTACCTTGACCATTTTGAGAAATAGTTAATGTAAATAATTTTATCTTCTCTGTAAGACAAGAAAACTGTAGTACAAATAGACTAAACACCATGATCGGGGTATATAAATTGCAAATTCACAGCCACAATTTGTGCCTGGGTTTCCCGGATCCAAGTTTTGTGTCCTTTCAATTACAAAATGCTACACTTCCACTTGCATCTTTAACCTACTGACTCTCAAGAATTAATAAATCATTAAATTAATGAGTAGTCATTAGTGTATAAGCACTTTTCAAAGTCCTAGGGAAATGAAGCAGTACCTGCTTTCAAGTAACTGAATATGGAAGGATAAGAAACTGAACCATTATACCATTTTTCGTAGCATATCTTGGGAGCTACATGCTTTATAATCCCCTTTTCAGATATGGAAATCGAGGCAAACCAAGCTGTTAATTGACTTACTCGGGGTCACATTGATAGTAAGTGTCTGAGACACTGATTTAAATTCAGGCTTTCTCTCTCCAGATTACACTCTGTGAACCTAGGTGTCAGGTCAGATATCATTTTCCCAAGACTTCCCTTATCCTACCTCAAATTTACTAAAATACTTTACCTAGATCTCTTCTTTGTTCTTTATCAAACTGTTGTATATTTATGTCATGGTGTATACATAATAACCACCCAGTAGCATATTTCTTATGCTGTTGTTTTGAATTAACTAACTTTTAAACTCTTTGAAGGCAGCTGCCACATATTAATATTATTTTGATTCTCCCTTGTTATACCAATTGCCTTGTATATGCAAATTGCTCAAGAAAGACTTGTTGAATGAATTAATGTATGAAGAACATTATTATGAGCATAGTCTAAGTTATAGAAATGAATAATAATAGGAAAGTTAGGAAGGAGATTTTTATCAAAATTTTAGCTCTGCTACTGGTTCACTATGTGATCTATGGTCCGTCATTCATCACATATATACTTCACTTTCCTTGTATGCTAAAATCATGAACTTAACACCTGCCTCATCTTGTGAAGATAAATGTGTTTTAAGCAACCAGAACAAAGATCTGTTGTTTGTCAAAGGTATTATTTTCATCACCATTGAGTACCAACAATGTCTTTGGAATGGGTGGAACAAATCATAAATACTATTCTTACTTATAAGTTTAAAACCAAAATTAGCTCAACAAATACCATAGAAACAAGACAAATATTGTAAGTTTTCCCATATGGTTATCAGAGATACCCATCTGCTTCAGAAAAGCTTAGCAACTATCATTTACATGTTTGTAAACACTTTGACAAGGTCAAATACCTTAATAGTTGGAGGGAAGAGGAATTCAAATATCAGTCACAGGATTGTCCCTGTCATAGACTAGATGGTATTAGGAAATAAAAATTGTAATAATCTTGATAGGACGTTATCATTTGTTTCATATTATTGTTCTTGAAGTTTGTTACATTTTATGGATGAGTGACCAAAGGAGATGAGATTAAATTGTCCCTGAATTCAGCATTTCAGTGCTGAATTTAAAATATCTTACCTCTGTGCAAGCTTTGCATGTAAATTGGTCATCAACTTACTCTTGCTTTTGATGAGAAGAAAACTATTTGAATTTAAGACCAAAGATGCTTCTTATATCAAAAAAATTTGGTGGCCAAGAATGAAATTTAAGTTTCTACTGTGGGTAATAAATTGAAATAGGTTCAGTAAGACATTATTCTTTCTTTATAATCAAGGAAATACATAAAAATTTTTCAAAAGTAATCTTCATTAAGTATTATATAATAAAGCTGATGTCCTAATAGTCTTGTAGATTTATATTTTAAATTTACTACTTTACATATTGAAGAAGTTTTTAAGATAATCCAGATCATTCCTTTTTCATGTTTTTCATCATAATGAAACTGATATACTATATTACCCTGTATTTTATCAAATATTGTTTGTTTTATCTTCTCAGAAAGATCATATGTTCCTTATATCTCCTGATACTTTGCTTCACCCACTTTGTCAAGTATGGTATCTTTTTCAAAGTATATATTCACTAAATACTTATTGAAAAGATAAAAGAAAAGAAAAGTGTTATTATTTTAGAGGAAATATAGAATGATGAATAATATATATATATATATATATAATTAAGGGTACAGAAATAAAATAAGTAAAATATCAATTGCAAAGAGTAAGGAATACAACTATGCCAATTACTTTGGGTTTTAACTTGCTTAGTCAGAAAAAAGACATAATTTGGAGGAAAAAATTAAATGTGCTTGGTGATTCCTTGTCCAAAGTCATAGAGTTAGTTAACTAGTAAGTTTTTGAGGTCAAATTTAAACTCAGGTCCTCCTGACTCCAGAGCCTGTACTCTATTCACTGCACCATTTAACTGCCTAGTAAATTTAACTTTTATCTTAACAAAATTATAGAATAAATTAAGAAGTTTTGGAAAAGGTATATTGAACATAGTCAACATGCAAAATAACTGCCTGAGTTGGTTAATTTCAACACAGTTACCAAGACATTTATCCAAGAACATTGTTCCTCATAATAAAAATGGACAATACAACCTCCCTTAATTTTTTTAAATTAAAAAAAAGAATTTCTAAGGGCCCAGGAAACAACTGGATGATAGGGCAAAATTTCATAACTGGGCAGCAGGAGTTCCCTGGACCCAACATTCTGGCATAGCCTTGGCAGTATCTGTAAAATTCAATATTATCTCCCAGTGTAATTATCCGTACTTAACTAAAGAAGGTAGAACAAAATCATCAGTGTCAGGAGCATCTCGGCTTTTGATTAATGCATTTTAGGCTTATTAAATTACAGAGGAAGAAGTGTTAGCTCATCTGAGAGCTCATCTGAGTTACATTATTATTAAAATAGCATCTTTTCCGCTATTACATGCCCATGACTCATACCTTAATCCAGTCACAACTGCTGGCTATAATGATTAAGCTTCATTCCACATCACATTTGGAAGGTTTTTCCTGAATGGTGCCATTTGCCATATTATAGATGACAAGCATTTCTTTGTATTTGTTATTGTTCTTAGTGTTGGGGATGCATTCTTTTTTCTCCTTTAGATGTCATTGATAACGTGGGCAGATTTTTGGCAAAATTATCATATAATTCCATAAATACTTTGTTTAATGGAAATCTGCTTTTGTTCATGTAGGGAACTGCTGCTAAGGAAATTCTGTCTTCCAATGCAGTTGGTCAACTGTTATACAATTTTCATTTTGACTAGTTGCCTGAGGTATTGCAAAATTAAGTAACTTATCCAGGGTCCTATATCTAGTTGCTGATATATGTCTGAAGAAGAATATCTATCTTCTAAACCACACTGTCTTTATGGAGTTCCATATATTTGTAAAAGTGCAACATAAATTTAAATGTATTAGAGTAAAATACTATCATCATAAAGTGATTGTTCTCATTTTTACTCAGCAGAAAATTAGTGTGTTTCTACAGAAAGGGAAAAAAGCAGGATGTCAAATGTTCATGTTTCTAAGTTATTGCTGTTATCTAATGTCTGTTAACCATGGTATGGATGCATCATGCTCATAAAGTTCTTAGCAGTTCTTAAACATCAAAAATAATCATTTGCTACTTATACACTGCATGGAATTTACTCTGGCCCAGTTTTAATTTAGATCAAATTTAATCTCTGTTTCATGGACCTTCAGATAGCTAGTAGATTAATGATTCTGATCTAGGTACTCTTATTTTTTCCTTCTATATTATATGTTAATTTCCCAGTGAAAGATGAACTCAAATGAATATTATAAAATTTAACTAGGATAAATGTGAACTTCTACATTTGTGTTAAAATTTGACTTTTTAATGTAAGAATAAGGAGAAATAGTTAAATTATAGCTCATGTAAAAACTTTTTTAAAAGTCAGTCTTTTGCTTGTTCAATGTGATTGATTGTATGATTTTATAACCATAAGAATTAATCTATTATTGACTGTTAAAATAAATTTAGAAAAATCAATTCAGAGGAGTAGTATACTTCTCCAGAATCAGAAAATTACAGTCCAGCTGGCCTCTGCCGCTATTGTCTGCCATTTAAAATATCATGTTCTGTTCTTAGCATCATATTTTAAAAATGATATCGAGTGACTGAAGAACCTCCAGGGGAGGATAACCAGGATCATTCATTATGAAAATTCTTTGAATAAACTGGGGATGAGGAGAAAAGATGATGCTAAAAAAGGGAGATGAATATTATAACTGCATTCAAAAATTTGAAGGATTTTCTCATGAAAGAGGCATTAGATCTATTCTGTTTAACCCCAGAGAACAGAATGAGTGGAAGTTGCAAGAAAACAAATTTAGATTTGATATAAGGAGTGGGGGATTTTTATAATAATTACAATTATCCTAAAGTGGAATAGGGTATATAAGATAATAATTAATTCTACCTCACTGGAGGACAACTATCAAAGAAAGGTTGGATGAATGTCAAGCAAACTAGAGATGAGATTCTTGTTCAGGTGCAAGTTAGACTAGTTTAGTCAATCAAGTTTGTCTGGTTAGTTCTATAGGACTGTGACTTGGGCTGGTTGAGTTTTGTCGAATACTTCCTTCTTCAATACTTTTATTCCCATCCCTTCTATTTTCTATTTCAAGCTTATTTTCTGACAGTTCTGTGATGAAAATTCTCATAATTCACTTCCTTCCTTACTAACCACCAGCAATTGCCATGAAAGAATTAGTTCATTTGTCAGCAAAGATCTATACATAATATTTTATTTATAAATTTATATATATATAGGTATATATGTATATACACATATATGTGTAAATATTCAAACATTTTTATGTGTATGTGTGTTTAGAAAGCACCTAACAAAAATCTTAAGAATACATTAATGCCTATGCCCTTTAAACCTCCAAATAAACAAAATTAAAACTAGCATCAATAAATGAATTGGATGTTTGCCTCTTATCTTTGCTAACCATTGGGAAAATAGGCATATCTCTCTCCTTGTTCTTTTCTTTCCTACTTTTATTCCTACCTAACAAATATTGCTAAGGAACTGTAATGAAGTTTTAGGTTTTTTTGTAATATTCAATAAATAGTGTTTTTTATTATCACTTTTCAGTTTTAAGATACGTACAATGGATTCTTTATTTCCTAGTGAAAAATAAATCACACAATTAACTTTACTTTTGATTCAATTAATCCTCCCCCACACACACAGGACAAGTAGTCCTTAGTAACAACAGTGGTAGCAGCAACAACAACAGATACCCCTCACACCCACCATCTTCTTCCTTTTCAAAAAAAAAAAACTCAGACTTTTACAGGGAGATTGTTCTGCCTCACAAAATTTACGGATTTCAAATACAGCTAAGTGATAATTATCTTCATATTAAATTGAATTGAAAGTTACTCCTCACTCAAATAATAGACCTAACTTATGGTTCTTAATCTAACTTAAATATTTAAAAAATTATATTAAATACAATTCTATTTTCAAAGTCTCAAATTTTGTAGAGATACTTTAGAATTAGATATGTCACTGTATGCTAACTGACAATGAATCTTAAGCTTCTGAGGCAACTGGTGCAAAGATTTTACTATCTGTATGCAACAAACCCAAACTCCATATCCATATCTGCTAGAATCATTACGAAATCAAATGACATAATCTATACCAATAATCTTTTACTTAAAAATATCATTATTTAATTATAACATGCCATCATCAGAAACTAGAGAAATAAATCCAGGGATAACAGATACAGAAACTAGTATACAAGAAGACCAAATATCTTTGTGTGATATGGAAACTTGACTGAGAATAGCCAGAGTACAACTCTGGCTGCAGTACAAATGAGGCGCCCCAATTCATTGGATATTGAAATCTTCCAAAGAAGAATTTTTAATGTGAATGGAAGCATCTTGGTGTGATCTCATCTCCTCAAAGATTGCCTTTAATGAATTACATGCCTTTTGTTGTGAAAACAATTTGGGTCACCAGGAAATCATGTAAATGAGGAGAATCAGGAATTTTCTAATTAGATCTAGGTTGAAAAGTAGAAGCATTCAGATGCAACTTTCTTTTCAAGTGAAAGGTTAAAATTCCCTTTAAGGTCATTTCTAGTAACAAAAACCTATCTGTCTATCAGTTATCCTCTCCCAAAATAATAATGATAATAATAATAATAATAATAATAATAATAATAATAATAATAATAATGGGAATTGCTATTTGCCCAGTGTTTTACAGTTTACAAAATGTAAATCCTATTAACCCTTTTCTTCATCAAAACAACCAAGTGAATTAAGAAGATACAATTGTTTCCATTGTACAGATGGGGAACAACAGAGAAAGCCAAGAGGTGACTTACCCAAACTTACATGAACTCATAAGTTCTAGAGGCAGAACTTTAATCCCTGTATTTTCACAAAGTATTTTGGATTATATCACACTGCTTCTAAATATGTTGACAGTCAGCTTTTGCATTTCACAGTTTATTTACCCCTCATTTTGGCCCTGTTAGGGTAGATATAGAGTCTGGATTGTGGAAGAGAATCTTGCAAAACTAATGCATTACGTGTGTGTTGTGTGTGTGTGTGTGTGTGTGTGTGTGTGTGTGTGTGTGTCTGTGTGTCTGTGTGTCTGTGTGTGTGTGTGTATTAAAACACTTATATCTAATAATAAGTATTTTTACTATTTACCCTAGGGTCAATCCTTACTTAGATTTCATTTTGCATCACAAGGGTCTGAGACTCTATTCAAATCTACTAATAAATGAAACAACTGATGGAAAATACAGCACCCACATTGGAATTTCTTGGAATATTCTTGGAAAGTATCCACAGTGGACATAGTGGAAAGGAAGCAACATGTCCAAGAAAAAAAATCCCCAACAGTAATAGCAAAAAAAACCTTCTCACTTAAATCTATTATCTCTTTCAGTTATCATCTTAAGTCTCTTCTCTCTTTCCCTGCCTCCCACTCCTCTCTAGTCACTTCTCAGTACTTTGAAATTTGAAAAATTCATTCAACTAAAATTGTTTATTACAATGTTATTAATTGATATTTTTTGTCCTTCTTTTCCAAAGATCATGACACAAGGAAGTGATTCCATGACATACATATGAATTGAATCTGAGTGAGGGGCTGCTGTGCCAAGTCACTAGTCTCACTTTTTTCTCCAGTGTCATCTAGGTTCAGAGACCAGATATAACTGGAGACAGCCCTGGATGCAAAGTAATCAGGGTTAAGTGACTTGCCCAAGATCACACACAGCTACTAAGTGTTAAATTACTGTGGCCCAAATTGAACTCAGGTCCTCTTGACTCCAGGGCCAGGGCTCTATCCACTATGCAACCTAGCCTTAATGTTATCAATTACTGCTTAACCAACCAATCTAATGCACTTTTTTGATTTCTATCCTTCATGACTTCTACATAGCAATTGAAAATGTTAACCATCATGTTTCTCAGATACTCTCATATTGTTACTTTCATTATAAAATTCTCTTTTTTATTCTTTGACCTACCTAACCCTAATCTCATTATAGAAATTGTCTTCCACAGCATTTCTTCTAACTGTGGTTCTACCCTAAGTACTCTACTTGCCTGCCTTTTCTCATCTCTCTCTCCACTCTCTTGGTGAACTCATAAGCCTTTACTTTCCAGAGATTCAATTATGATTTCTACAAAGATGACTCCCACATCTAGGAAATCCAGCCTGACTTTTCTGAACTCTGATTCTGTATCATTAAGTGCTCATTAGATATTTTGAACTGGATTGACATAAGTATTTCAAATTAGAATTGTCAAAACAAAACTTCGCAGTTAAATTAACAAGCTTGAATTAAGTACCCTCTCTTTTCCAAACGAACCAATTAATATTTTTTGAAATTCCTGGTTTCTACCAAGTGTATTATCATCTTTCTAGCTTTCTGGGTTCACTGTCTTATAGCCATTCTCAGTTATTTGGTCTCACTAATCTAATATATCCAAGTAGTTGTCAGTTCTTAGTTCATAGTTCTTAGTTCACATTTGTTTCATTCTCATGACTCGTAGCTCCATCATTTAATGGATCTATAGCTGAATGGAAATTCTGAGATCATACACTTAAATTTTTCTGTTTTAGATATTTGCAAGGCAAATGGGGTTAAGTGGTTTGCCCAAGGCCACACAGCTAGGTAATTATTAAGTGTCTGAGGCCAGATTTGAACTCAGGTACTCCTGACTCCAGGGCTGGTGCTCTATCCACTGCCCCAAGTAGCTACCACCAAATTCTTGCTTTTCTAATTCACCATGCTCATTGCATCCAAAATGACTTTACTAAAACATAGGTTTGACTATAGCATGCAACTGCTCAACTAATTCTCACCCACTACCATGGTATGTGAAGATAGACTAGTGGAAAGGGCACCAGATAAGAAACATTAAATATTTTCAGATTCAAGTAATGTGTTTATGATTTAAAAATATTATTCTTTATTATGAAGGATGAATTGTTGAAATGGGATGGGTGGAATATTTTCAGAAATGAATGTTTTGGAAGAAAACAAAGAATATTAGGAAAATAACTTTAATATTCAAATTTATCTAAGATCTAAAATTATAAGTTCCCTCTAACAAATAAAACTGAAAACCATGTATTCCTATCTATCATGCAACACACTTGTCCATATGCTATAAGGAACTTGCTTGAATGAACTCATGAAACAAAAAAAAATTAAAAACAAAGAGAAGCAAAGAATAATGAGCAGTCACAGAACTTAAAAGGATTTAATCCCAACTCTGATATCTGCATTTCAAATGTCCCTGATCAAGTAATCTTAAGTCTCTGAGTCTTCATTTCTTTATTTGTAAAACAGGAATGATAATACATGTAGAAAACTTATAATGTTCAGTTCAATTCCATTAGTTTCACCTCAGTTTAATTCAAACACTGTGCTAGGTGAGAGATGAAAAAGTGAAATGGATTCTGCCTTCAAGTAATTTATTTTTATATGGTCAAAACATAGGTATAGACAATTAAATAAACTTTATAGTCATTTTCAGGGAGACAACACTAATATCTGGAATGATCAAAAAATGTTTTCTGTAGAGGGTGGCACTTGTGCTAATCTTGGAAGAAAGCTTCTATGAGGCTAAGGTAAGTGAGAAGGGAGTTCACTCAGACATGATGAAATGAATAGGAAAATTATGGAAGTTTGTTTCTAATCGTTAAAACTGTATCAGGGTATTCCAAAGTGTAAGTACATTTTTAAGCTGTTCAAGTTTTTAGATACCATATATAAATGTGAGTTGCTCTAATTTAGAAACAATAGCAATTTCAAATATCAAGACTTCCTTCTAATATTTCCAAAGTCATCCATAGGATGAGAAAAGTCTATATAAGCCTCACGGGATCTTCCAAGTCAATACTAATCAATCAAATCCAAATCATGTTCTACTAAATCAGGAATTAATGGAACTAAATTAAATAAGGGAATGAAGAATTAATTTTACTATCCTTATTTCATCATGCTCCTTCTTTGAAAGAAATAAAAGGCTAAAAAAGTCTCTAGGACTACCTTGGTAGTTTTCAATTCCAAGATTCCATGTGTCTAAAATAATTTAGGGGACGTACACGTTTCAAAGCCAACCTGCCCTTTAAATCTGAGAATCTACAATATGAAGTCTAAAATGCAAGGGGCTCAATATCTTTGTCATAAACATTCATGTGAACTAAGTGAGTTACAAGAATTTCTTCCCTCATCTAATTGTAAACCAGGCCATCATAAAGCAGGACCTTCAGACTTAAGATTCTGTCCCATTCATTTTCTAATCACAACTCTACACTCTTGCACAAAAAAAAAACAAAAAAAAACAACTGAGTAATAAATATCCACTGATTATGGTTTAAAATAAATAAATAAGGAAAATGCAATAGGCTAAATGGAAGCATGCTCACCACATTAACAGAATGTTCAGTCATCTAGGGATATATGATTTCCTCATGTTTCATTATTTAACAAAGGACAAATGAATAGAAAATATGACTGATTACACTGAATGTCCAAGGCTTGTTAACTAGATCAGATAATGATGCTCCTTTTTGGTTTCTTGAAGGTGAATTGACAGGAATTTGACAAATGTACAGCTAGGAACTGCACACATCAAGACATTAAATATATATTTCATCCTTGTGAATGAACATCATTCCCTCCATTCCAGTAAAGAAAATTAACACAATGGACTACTCATTTCCTTAAAGCATTGACTCTAAGACATCATAATATTATAAAGAAGTATATCACTAAAAACAAAACAGAACACAACAAAAAGTATTTTTAATTGAACTACAGGAGGAAGCAATAAACACATTGTCAAGAACCCCTACTGATAAATCTCATTCTGTTCAGATACCTCCCAAGGTGAATTAGATTTTTAAAGTCCAGAACAGAATAACAGGAAAACCTATATCCATGATACTCCTCTAAGGGCATTATTCTTAAAAGGAAGACAAAACATGGTGCTATATCTTTCAGAGATAGAAGAGAATATAATTTTTGAAAGGGGGAAAATCAGATACAATGCACTACCTACAGAGTTTTTTTCCCCTGTCCAGCAGAGCAAACTGGAGATATATACTCTAGGTAAACTTTAATAAAAATAATTGTCTCCAAATAGCAATAAAACTGTTAATACCGTTTGACCCAGCAATTCTAATTGTAGGACTATATCCAGAAGAAATTATTAATAAAGGGAAGAATCTTCCATGTTACAAAATATCCATAGCAGCTCTTTTTATATTGACGAAGAATTGGAAATTGAAGGGATACTGATTTACTAGGGAATGGCTAAACAATTTATGGTACATGAATACTATGAATATTGTTGTTCTATAAGAAACCATAAATGGTTGGACTCTAGAAAAGCATGAGTTACAAGATTTGATGCTGAGAAAAAGGAGTAAAACTAAGAGAACAATATACACATGAAAAATAACACTGTGAGATGAACAACCTTGATAGAAACAACTCCTCTCAGCAGTTTAGAAAGTTAGTACAACTGTATTATACTGGCTATGGACAATGTGATTACCATCCAGAGGAAGAAAAATAAAACAAAACACACACACACACACACACAAACACACACACTCAGACAAACACAACCACCACCACCATCAACAATAACAACCCTTCACAATCTGATGAATATTTTATAAAATATTCTCTTATGTTTCTCTTTTCCTTAATCCTTATACCTCATACAGAAAATATCTTATCTGTAAACATGCTTACCAAAAATACGTATGTATAATGCTAACCTGACTGTTTGTGACTGGTGGAGGGGGGAGAAGGAAAGTGGAAGGAAATTTTTTAACTTAAAAATATACATATGTAATATATGAAAATAAATAAATAACTAAAAATAAATTATCCACACAATTGCCAAAATTTAACCATCTTCTCAAGCAGAAATATCAAATACCCATAACATTCCTGAGTGAAGTCACAACCAGATTAAAATGTAATTAGGAGGGTAGCTAGGTGGCGCAGTAGCGAGAGCTCTAACTGAAGTTAGGAGAACCTGAGATTAAATTCAGCCTCATAAACTTAATAATTACCTAGCTATATGACCTTGGCCAAGTCACTTAACCCTGCTGTCTTACAAAAACAAAAAAAAATGCAATCAGGAAATATTCAACAGAATAAATAAAGTAAAAAAATTAAGACAAATAATTAGCATTTTAATGTCCTGAAGTTCTGACTTGTTTAAAAATGTTACAGAAATCAAATAGATTTTCATAAGTTAATACTATAATTTTAATAAAAGTTTACAAGTTAATTTTCCTCACTACTGATTTATTATTTAACTGTATTCACTTAAACAGAATATTGACAAATAAACACTAATGATTGTTTTATTAATGATGAAAAAGGGAACTCTGTGGCAAATAACCCACTTTCTGATCTGTTTCTTTCATTCCAAAATTTATATAGAACATTCAGAGTTAAAAACCACAATGATAGTAATAGATCTATAGGTAATAGAGAATTATAGCACATGATTTTTTCTAATTTAATATGCAATCTGGAGAAATTCCTATATATATTTTAGTTTTGTCAATTCTATTTGAGTGTGATACCATTGCTCTAAAGGATAATGTTAAATCTTTATCGTATTTGCTTTTTAAATAAAATCTCTAGAAACTCACTCATTTCCTATATTTATTCAAATATATTTATTTTAGGCACATTCCTTCAATAAATGATATCCTAGAATTACAAAGTTAGTTTGCTAATGATACCGTATTTTTTCTGATATTGTCACCATGTATGACATTGCTCACTTGTAAACAAGAGAACAAGCACATAGGGAGATTTAAAATTGTCTACCTGATTTTTTTAAAGATGCAAAAAAGCATATTAACACACAAAATACATATAATCTTCAAAAATATTTAAGAATATATAAGAATGGTAATTAATGCTATAGTAATATATGCTAAGTGAATTAAGAGACAATTTAATTACCAAATAATCATTTTGAGCACAATAGAAAACTGATGCCACAGCTGTTGTTTTTTCTTTCCATGTTAAGAATGAAAATGGAAAAGATAATTAAAGTTCACTAAATTCAACTGCTTTTTTTTTTTTTTTTTTTACCAATGAAAACACCAAAGAGCAAGTGAAGTGACTTTCTCAAGTTAACATGCAGGTTATATATGTGTGTGTGTGACAAGATTTGAAATGATGGCTTCTGAATTCAGTTCTAATAAGAATTGTCTCCAATATCCATGTCTGCCAGTTACTTTAAGGAGATGCATCCCAGCATTGGTGTATTTATCAGAAATCCAATTAGCAGCAATTGATGCTAGATAACATTTCTGCAAAATACTAAGAGTTCAT
Source organism: Macrotis lagotis (assembly GCF_037893015.1). NCBI lineage: Eukaryota > Metazoa > Chordata > Mammalia > Peramelemorphia > Peramelidae > Macrotis > Macrotis lagotis. The sequence goes on from NC_133658.1 coordinate 482,419,235, forward strand.
TTCAAATGTTCATGACATTGTCAGAGCAGATGACCTATCAAATTGCTGTGTTCCTCAAAACAATCAAAATTAACAAATGCGCCAACCATAAACAAACACAACATCTCTCTCATTTGCACCAAAATTATGACCTGAAAACTGGAATAAGATATTGAATCAAGATAGTCCTTGTTGGATGCAAATACCTAGTAAAGGAAATAAATTATTTGGAATGATCATAAACCACACTCCTGAAAATCTCTACACAGTCTTTAATAGGTATTATTTTTCACTGTACAATTATTATATATGTATGTGTGTATATATGTATATTTATATGCTTCTAGTGATATTTCTTTTTGGAGTATGATCTTTGCTAGTTCCCTTTCTATGAGTCAATTGAGTATGAATTAATTGACTAATTTAGGCATTGCAATGGTTATTACATTGTAAGTAGAACCACAAGGGTATTGTTCCAAAGGATATGAATTTGATGAAATTTGAGAAGGATGTGGAGTAAGGAGTCAGAAAGAATGCCTCTGGGGAAGATGTGCTATTGGAAGACATTAGCAGAGAAGAAAATCTTGGAGTTATGGTGCACCTACATAAGAGAGAGGGTGCTGAAAAAAAGAGTGGGGAATCATAACACAATAATGTTTTTTTTCTTTTCAATTTTGTTTAAAAGACCAACAAATGTATTCATAATTAAACATAGGAATTTCCTTTTTATATACTGAAATATAACCTTGCTCTCAGTTAGACAACATTCAAAAAATCATTTAATGAATTGTAAAAGTTAGAAAATTTAAAATAGTCTTAATCCCTGACCTTAGTTCACAGTTTCTTATTCTAATTGATTACCTAGCATCTTGTGGAAGAATAAATATTCTACTTTGGGTTATCTCCATTTTAGCAGAGAAGGAATATCCTTCCATTTTAAATTCAATTGTTAATTTGACAAGCATATATTTGATTCTCTATCATCTCCCTCCTTTCAAAATAATATAAACTCATTGAGAAGAGGGACTTTATCACTTTTAGTTTAATGACAAAAGAATTCAGCACAGTTTTTGGTGGGTGGTAGGTACTATAATTTCTAGTTTCATATATAAAAATACTCTATTTGACATTCCCCAAATTTCATAAACTAGACTCCTATCTTTCCAGTTTTCCTTTGGCTCATTTGCCCCATATAATCTATGAGTCAGGTACTGACCTCCTTCCTGTTCCTTGACTAAGACAGTCAATCTTTAAACTTCAGGAATATTTACCTACAGTTCCCCATGGCTAGAATTTTCCTCATCTGTCTTTTAGTTTCTCCAACTTTCAAGTCTCAACTAAGATCTTACATTCTGTATATGAGCTGGTTCTCTTTTCTCCTCGTCTCTCCCCTCCTCTTCATGTCCTTCTATTTCTTTTCCACTCTTAAAGTTTGGGCTACTACAAAATTCAGTACTAATTCTGAGAGCAATAACTCTTAGTCAATATGTGATAAGATACATAATAGTTTCTTCATATGGAAAAGCACTTGGAACACCTACTGTGTTTAAAGTACTGTTCATAGGAACTTACATCATTCATAGTAACTGCATATTATTTACCCAAATGGCTGTCAATTATTCCATGTACTCATGATTTTTTCCCTCTTTTTCTTCAGATATTTGAATAGAAGAGACCTAACTGTTGAATTACAATGTACATTTTCTTTATGGAAAATATTTCCTTGCATGTTTTCTTTAGTAGACTTAAAGTTACTTGAGGCAGGGACTGTTTTTGTCTCCATTTGTACCTCAGTGATTACTGGAACATCTAACACATAGTAGGTATTCAATGTATATTTGTTGACATTTATTGATTGATTCACCATTGTTATATTACTTTTTTTACTAATGGAAAATGGCAGAAACTCCTAAATGAGACCCAAAATCCCTCAAAGGATTATGACCTAATAATCCACAGGGGAAAACAAACAACAAAACATGTATATAATGTGAAAATGAGATTTTACAAGAAAATTACAACATGGAATATAATACTTATCATACTTATAGATTAGGTGAAAAATTTATGAATAAACAAAAAAGATAGACAGCAAAATTACATGATAATGGATAATTTTGATTACATTAAAATTAAAAAATGATTTATACAATAAAAATACAGTAAAGATTAGAAGGAAATGAGAAAAGTGGGGAAAATTAATAAATGGTTTATCAGATAAAGGTTTCCTATCCAAAATGTATAGAGATCTTTGTGAAATCAATAACATGAGTCATTCAACAGCTGGCAAAGGATATGTATGAATGGGTAGTTTTTCAATGAATAATACAAAACAATTTATAATCATTTAAAATACTACAATTCAATATTGATTAGAGAAATATTGATCAATACAACTTTTAGATTTCATTTTAGATTTACTGGATTGTCTAAAATAATAGAAAGGGAGGATGACAAATACTGGAGAAAATGTGGAAAATTGGACCCACTAATCATTGGTGGTGGAATTGTAAAAATGATTCAAACATTTTGGAAAGCAATCCAGGATTATTCCAAAGAAATATTAAACAAACTATACTCTGTGAAACAGAATTACTTTTAGGTCAATTTTCAAAGATGATTAGGGGGAAAAAGAAAAGTAAAAATAAACTATATATTCTAAAGTGTTTATATTTGCTGTCTTTGAGATGAAAAATAACTAGAAATTTGAAGGACTATCATCAATTCGGGAATGACTGAACAAGTTGAAGCAATGACAGTGATTAAATACTATTGTACTATAGGAAATGATGAGTTTCATGATCTTAGGGAAAAAAATACATGGAAACTTTTGAAGTAAGGAAGAGTAAAATGACCAGAA